>NW_006264102.1:146909-152307 GCF_000469605.1 Apis dorsata
AAAAAAGAAGTCTATATTTCAGTTTCAGAATGTTCCATGTAGATCGTAGATTACAATTTAAAGAAATTTAATAACTTAAAACTATTTTATTAAAGGAAATACATTTTCATGCAGAAAAATATATCGAACAAAAATATAAAAATACTTTATTTTATTTATATAAATAAATATATATAATAAATATATATAAAAAATAATGATTTTATCATTGTATACTGATTTTTGAAATATTATTAATTTTATGTGAAAATACACTCAATATTACATATGTCAACTCTTGTTGTTTTAAATGTAGATTAAATATCATTAGAATTATTTTTTAAAAATTTTAAATTTGAAGAAATATGAAACATATAATCAAGAGATAGTTTTGATACATATATTATACTTTCCTAAAATAGTTTAATTTTATGTAATTTGTAATAGATATTTTTCAGCAAATAAATTATAATGAAAACTTATATATTTTAATAGATTTTTAGGAAGTTCTAAAAATTGTTAAATAAATTCACTTAATAATGTATTAAAAATATTGTATTGAAAATTATTAATGAAAGTAAACCAACAAGAACAACAGCTAAAAAGTATAAAATCAATAAAATGACATTATCTAAATATATAATTAAATATAAAATTAACAAAATATAATTAAAAAAATATAATTTTTTAAATTTCATAAATCATAAATATTTACAAACGAAGAAGAAAAATTACTTTAAGAAGAATATTTATTAACTTCACAAAATTTTAATTATAATGTTAATCTTATAGATTTTAATATTATATTAATATTATATTAATATTGAAAACGTAAGTGAAAATAAAGATGCACTTTGTATTTATTCAAATTCTTTATATTCATATTCCAAATTAAATGAGCATTGGATTTATGTCAAATATTCCAAATGGTGTCACAATGTATTGATTACATTCGGACAAAAATATTTCATTATAAAATTTGATGAAATAAATGTATGAAATAATTGTATGAAATAAACTATTTTGTTTTTACGTCTTATATTTTCTACAATTATGCGTCAATCTTTCTATAAGTGGAAGAGATTTGTCATTTACGAAAAAACATTTTAAATATATTTTTTGTTTAAATTTTAAAAATTTATGTTTTTTTTCTGTTAAAGAATAGAATGTAGTTGAATATAAATATGTAAAAAAATCATTAAAATATTATTTCTTTTATGATTTTTTTTTTCAAAAATGTATCAACATTTTCCAGTCTACATTATAATTACATTATAACATTACTATTTCATATGATTATACAATAGCAAATAATTTAATTTCAATGAAAAAAATAATCATTTAATCATTTGACAGATCTTATTTAAGTCTTACTTTAATAATATTACTTTAATAATAACAATATTACTTTAAATTTATCAGCATAATTCATCAATTATAATACATTTGTATAACTTTATATTATATTAACTTTAAATGTAAATATTTATTTAATGTTCAATAACCTATTATCTGATCGCCACAATGATTTATATTGATTTTAATATTAAATTTTAATGATTCATTTTATATAACTCAATATAATTTAAATTTATATGAACTACATTTATATATATTTAATTCTTAAAACTTTGTATATTATTTTTAAAGAATTAAAATAAAAATAAAAAAAATCTTTTCTATAATCTTAAATATATTATAATACATTAAAATTAAAAATAATTTTTATAAAAAAAATTATGATAAAAAAAGAAAAACTTTATTTTTTTACTATAATTATTTATCATTTATCGCGTTTTATTCAATTTTTAAAAAATTGAAATATTCTTCAGAAAAAATTATTCACAGAATAGAAAAATATTAATTTTTTTATTTTTAATTCTTTTACATGTTATTTTAAAAGTGAGAAAAACATAATTCATAGTAATAATGTTAATAAGGATACCAGTAGTGTGCGAAGAACTGAATACCTCATGCTTTGCATTTATCACTCTAAAGTATTTGAGTTTTGAAAGATATTACTGCTAATTTCTTTTAAAGAGAAATACATTCTCGGTTCATTCACCGAGATTTTTTGACTGATGATGTGAGACTATCTAATGTTGATAATATTTTCTGTTAAAATCTCTATTTTGATATACAAATATAGATATATATTATGCAATTTTTTTTTATTGTCCAAATTCATTTTAAAGAAACAATTCATGAAAATTTGGCTATTTTTCGATTTTGTGTTATAATTCAAAAATTGTAAAAGATAAAAAAAAAATTTTGTTTTTAATTATTTTAGTAAAAATTACTATCATTTAATAAAAGATTTATTAATTATTAATGTAATTAAAAAAAAGTTATAAATAAAAAATTTATTATTTTTTAATTTACTTTTTTATGCGAAATTTTAATCAATAATCATAAAACATAAAAAACATACAATATAAAAAACATTTTTTTTATTTCAAATATATTTTTTGTATATTACTTGTATATTTTGTTCCGCGATAATTTGGAACTTTTCATTGTACGTGCTTGTATTATTGATGAGCAATGTATCACATTGACAAGCAATTCTTTTTTATATTTACTCATAAAATAATTTATATTATGTAATAAAATAAATGGAAATAAATAAAATTGTTTAATCATTTTTATTAGAACTTTTTATTTTTAATATAATTATCAAATTTTTATTTTCTGACGAAGTAAATTTTATATAGAAATATAATAAACAATCAATTATATTTAGATAATTTTGAAAACATATACATATATAAAACATTTAAGTATATGAATATGGATATGAATACGATATAATAATATCATAAATATATGAATTATTTATGGTAATAAAGAAATATTTAAAACATAAAAATTTGTTATACCATATACATATAGCATGATTGGAACATATGAAATAATGAAGTAAATGTACAAAATCTTACTCTGAAAAAACAAAATAGATTTTCAAAATTATTTGATTTTTTATCAATATATTTTACATTATGCTTAAGCAAATAGGTCGTAATATTTTTATAATAATATTTTAAATAAAAGATTAATTTAATGATATTTCGTATATATAAATTTATATCGTAATCGTATAATGTACTCTAAAATCAAAAAATTTTTATATAATTTTAGACTAGAAGAATATGAATATAATATAATTTAATTAAATTATAATTTTATGTGGAAATCATATATATCAATTGTATCATTCCTATAATTTTTTTTTAGAGATTGTATGTAAATATTGATTAGATTTGTTATTATATAGATGTATGTTGATTAGATTTACATATTATTTTGTAATATAACTATTTAATTAAAATTAATTTAATTAAAATTATATTTATTAACTATTTATTAAACAATTCTTTAGTTAACTTTCTCAAAAAAATTATAAATTATATAAATAATTGATAAATTTTTTACTAACAATAATTTTTATTTAAAAAAACAATTTATCTGAAAACTTTTCTTCTATCTGTTATAATTGGCAAGTTATAGCAAGTTATAGCATAAAATCGAAAAATAACCAAATTTTCAAAAAAAATTTATAATACATTATATGCACATATTTAAAATTTCAAAGTTTTATAATCTTTCGAATTTATGAGTTGAATCTTTTGAATCTTCTCTTCTTAATTTTTAGTTTAAATATCACAATATTTGATTATAGATTAAGTCTTTTCTTTTATTTACATTTTTTTTTATTCAATTTTTGTTCGCGATACCTAATATAATTTAAAAAATAATTATTATCTTATTTGAAATATTTTTAATATTATTATTATGAAATAATAATAAAAAAACAATAAAATTTATTTTGCAATGAATCTATTTATAACTAATTTAAAATTTTTTAATTTCAAATATGAAAAAATTGGAAATTCGAAAATTAAATTTAAAAATTGAAAGATTTAAAAAAAAAAATTAAATTTTTAAATTCTTTCATTCTAAAATTAAAGAATGTTTTCCTGTTTTTTATATTAATGATAATTTATAATCATATAAACTTTACATTTAAAAATTTATAAAAATAATAAATTAAGAAAAAATTTTATTATTAGATATTTATAAGATTATAAATATTATTAAATTAAAAACTCACCTAAATTTCACGATTGTCTTTTTTCTTCATCATTGAAGAGATGATCATCTCCAAGATATTTTCGTTTATAACTTTTTCTTTTTAGGAACTTCTTTTGCTAAACATTTTCATAATGTTGCATATGCATATTATTCTTTTATTAAATATTATTAGTTCTTTCACTTATTACATTTCAACTGTCACCATTCAAATCACTGAATCTATTTAGAGTTCATTTTTAGAATTCAATTATTATTATATTAAAGTTAGTTTCTTTTGCAACACTTTTTTTCTATACATTTGATTCCCATACAATTTGTGTTTTTATTTTTCACCGTTGTTCACTTGTAGCTTTTTTAAATTTTAAATTAATTATAAATTGTATATATATCTAAATTTAAAAATAGTTATTTATAAATTAATATGTAATATATAATATAAGCAATTTTTTTAATATTAAAACATATGGAATAATTCGTCATATTTGAATAATTTTTATATCATTGTATATCATATTAACATTAAAAGAATTATGCGAATAAATTAAATAAAGATTATTAAAAATTATTAAAATTTTTAAATTATAAATTTAAAAACAATATAATTCTTTTAAATTATATAATTATAATATAATTATATAATTAATATAAAGGGAATGCATTAATGAATGTAAATTATTATATTCCTTTATTATGTCGACAAAATAGTTATTTCTTAAATTATTTTTTATTATTATTACTAGTATAACTAAAAATATATTACAGTAGTTTAATCTAATCTAAATAAATAGATTAGAGGAAAATTGGCCATAATGAAATGAATAAATAAAGTGAAAAATTAATTTTTCTTTTAAACGAAAAATATGATTAAAAAAATATTTTGTATCATAAATTTAGTCATTAAAATATTATTGATGAATATTTCATTGGTTGCACTATAAAAATGTAAACATGTTTTTTTATATATATCAAAGCGTAAAAAATTTGATGTAATAATTATATTTTTAATTTGGATATTAAAAAATCATTGCAATAAATAAAATATTACATTATAATTTTTACTGAATCTTGACGGTATAATTCTTTATCTCAAAATAACGTATAAATATTAAACTTTTTTAAAAAGATTTAATGATAATATGCAGCAAATTGAAATATTTTATGGTAAAATAAAATAAAATATCTACAAGTATTTTTTATAAAAAAAACTTATTTTTCTCTAAAATGTTTTAACTTTAATATTTCCTTTTTATTTGTATATTAATTATATTAATTATTATATTTAGTATAATAAAATAATTTTTAGTATAATAAAATAATTTTTAATTTA
>NW_006264102.1:152350-152768 GCF_000469605.1 Apis dorsata
ATAATTAATTAATAAAATTTTGTAATTTTAAGTAACACATATTGAGGGCAAAATTTTAATACGTCAGAAACTTTCTTTCTATCATAACTAAATATTTTTTTTAATCTTAAGTATTTTTTTCTTATCTTATTTTTTTTATAGTTAAAGATTAAGATTTCTTAAGACACAGAATAAATGTTATTTTTATATTCCAACCTAAAGAGAAGCATTTTTGACAAACTTTCCCTTATAATATATAAATAAATATAGATAAATATATAATATTTTTATTTTAAAATATTTCAATATTCATTAAAACTTAAATAAACGATATGATTTTCACAACTATTAACATATAAAATATAATATAAATATAATATAATATATTTATTATATAAAAAAGATAAAATAATATATATATTACATATATATAAATAAA
>NW_006264102.1:152848-155663 GCF_000469605.1 Apis dorsata
TAACAATTTTATTTAATTCGCAAAAACTTTATATTATTTCTTATTATATCGATATAATATCAAATTTCAATTAAATATTTTAATATTTCAATTTAATATTTTATTAAATATTTTGAGTAAATGCAAATACATGAATATATATGCAGATAATAAAGAACACTTGAAATTACTATCACAAATTAACAATTAAAAAAGACTATACAAACATTATAAATTATATTTAATAATTTTAACAATTTAATTTTCATATTTTTTTATAAATATATAATTTTATAATATTTGTCAATCATTGATAATTAAAAAAAAATAATTTAATTAACTTTCACATAAATAACAAATATAAAAAAAAAATTACTAATTTCTCCTAAGCCTAATCAAATCTGAATAATAAAACTTTTAATTAATTAACTAATTAATTATCTTTGAATTGATTATAAGAATTGATATATAAGAATAATTATAATTATAATAAATTCAAAGTACTAAATATTTTAAATAATATAAAGGATTAAATTGATTATTAATTATGTATACAAATAAGCTATATTCTTTTGCAAAATAAATCTTTAAAGTGTTATTAAGCTATCGACAAAAATTATTTAAGAATATTAGCCAAATTGTTTTTTCATTCTTGCAGACTCAAGATATTTTTCTTGTTTTTAAAAAACAAAAACAATATATATAAATAAAATTCTTTTATCTTCCATAAATTTTTTATAATAAATAAATTAATTGATGTTATATTAATATTATATATTAATATTTCTAATAATTTNTAAAAAAAAATAGTTTAAGTATATTGATATAAGATATTCTTAATTTTTAAACTTTTAAGAAAATCATTAATATAGCATACGAAAAATATTATTTTAATATATGCTTTTATGTAATAAAAAAATATTATTACTTATAAAATTATGTACATATATTTATTTTATGTATATAAAATTATGTACTTAAAATTATGTATATACATTCATAAAGAATTAAAAGTCATTTTAGTTTCTCTGAAATATTGCAAGTATAAAAAAAATTAATACACTATATTAATTGAAGAAAATACTAAATATTTTCTATTTCATTTTTTTCTTATTCTTACTATTTAAGAGAAAAAAATTGATTATCTTAGCTTGATTAAATAACTTGATCACTATATATATTTTTCATTTAAAAAAAACATTTCATTAAAAAATGTAAGTTTATGTACTATTTAAATTATTAAATTTTGTATATTATTTTATTATTACTATTATTATTAAACTTACAAAATTAAACTATTAAACTATTAAAAAATCGAAAAATTGTATCAACGTAATCTGCGAGAAAATTTTTAATATTTTTCAATTTCGTTCGTTTCAAATCATATTTAAATTATATTTCTAAAAATGATTATAATTAAAAATAAATTTTAAAAATGAAATAATTGAGAAAAATATTTTTTTTTATGAAATTTCATTATTTTTATCAGTTCATTATATACACATAAATATAACTTACTTTAATAAAAATATAAAATATAATTTATAATTAATATACTGTTACGTATACTATTACACAATAATATACTGTTCAAAATAAATAGATAACTGGTATATATATATGCTTATAATATAAGCATAGGTATTTTTTTTGATAAAAAATTTAGCATACTTTATTCAAAATATTTCATTTAGTATGTATATATAAGATATAAAATATAAGATATAAAAATTCAGAATTTAAAAAAAAAATATAATATTTAAAATATGTGTAATTACTTCTTTCACTACATTTCACAATGCATGAAATATCAAAATATAATTTTCAAAATATAATATCCTCAACTTAAAATATTATACATATTTAAAATGTAAAATGTGAAAAAATATAAGAAATGAATATAAAAACCGATTTTTAAAGAAAAGATATTTTCTTAAAAATATAATTAGAGCACAATTATTTATGCTTTTATAACTTTTAACTATTATTGATATAAATATATATAAATATATCTTGTTAATTTTATTTTCATATACAAGTTATATTTTAATATATATTTACATATATATATATATATTATGTTTTGTACACAATTACATATAAATTAATTTTTAAATTAATTTTCTATATTCTTCTTTATGTAGTATATGCAAAAATAAATATCTATATAAAACAATTTTGAAGATAATATTGTGTCATTTTATTTCACAGTTATGAAACACACAATATTACATTCAGAGAAATATTCAAAGAAATAATACAATATTATTTCAAATAAAACTCGTACTTTCTTGGAATTCGTACTTTCAATATATTAATCAAATTCTTGATTTGAAATATTAATATGAACTTATATTTTGACATTTTTATCTAATGAAAATTTAATAAAAAAGTTGTTTCTCTCCTTTATAACTATTAAAGAATAAAAGAAAAAAGAAAACAAGAAAAATAATCTTTTTCTTTAACATTACTATGAAAAAATTTGTATGAAATGTAAGTAGAAAAGGCAAAAAATAGAATGATATAGAAGCAATAGCATGCAATATTCCAGAGACTCTTAGTTTGTTACACAGTCGATAATCAATAACTCAAAAAAAAAAATCATGACCATATATCATATGATATTATAATGAATCAAGCAATTTATAAAATATATTTTTAACTATTATCTCAATTTTAACACTCACATGCTTTTAAAAAGTCTCTACACATAAGTTTCTACATGTATAATGTTTAAGTATCTATATATTGCATACACACACATAAATTTCTTACATGTATTTTCCTTGTACGTCATATATGTATATTTCTCTCTCTCTCTCTCTCTCTCTCTCTC
>NW_006264102.1:156456-157431 GCF_000469605.1 Apis dorsata
TAAATAATTGAAATTAATTAATTTAATTTTTCTTGATAAAAAAGTGAAAACTAAAATAAATCAAATCAATATTACTATTTATTTTTTATTTAATTCATAAATTCTTTATTTTTATCCTATCAATTAATTATAAATTTATTTAATTATTAATTTAAATATATGATACTAAGCAAATATTTCTATAAATACTTATTCAATATTTATATTTCATTAAATATATCATAGATTATTAAAATATTAATTAAGAAAAAAGCAAATATATAAAAAGCAATAAATTTTAAATCACCATATTCTATAATTAGATAATAATCTTCCATTTATGATAATATGTTGACTAATATGCATAATAGACATATATGCATTTTCAATTTGATATGTCTATGTACATACCTTCTAATATACATTCAAATATTTATTCATAATAATATATTGCACAATCATAAATTACACACAAGAATATTATTGTAAGAAAAAAAACAGATCAGATGACATAAAAGATAAAAAAAAAGATGAATAATAAACCCACAACAATAAACCCACATTCACCACACAACTTCGCGCGGCCTACTGAAACATCAGAAGACATGCGTTGCCCTGACGGCTCTCCTTTTCCCCTCCCCATATTCAATCCCCCACTAAGGGTAACTTAGCCCCTCTCTTTAGGGTTGTCAGCAGAAATGTATGTTTGAAAGACTAAAAATAGATTTGAGTGAACTGGTTTTGTAGAATGAAAATTATTGTGAGATAATAAAAGTGTGATATTAAGAGGATCATAACAATGTTATTAATAAATGTTATTATTATATTAATATAATTATTATTTATTATTTTATTACAAATAATATTATTATAATCTATATTATATATTATATATTTATAATTATAGATATATAAAAATATATTATATATAATTAAATATAAATCTATTAAAAAGTATTTATTATAATAATAATAATTTCAATCCAATTTATGTAA
>NW_006264103.1:0-1927 GCF_000469605.1 Apis dorsata
TATAATATTATATTTTATTAGTTAAACTTAGTAAAAAAAAATTTAATTATGTAGAATATTCTTATAAACAAAAAAATTCTGATTAGAATGTTAATTATTTTAAATCTTATAAGAAAATTATTTAATCATCTTTTCGCAACAATCTTTTTTTCAACTGTTAATAAGCAAATAATTTTTCTGTATTCAATTTCTAATAAGAATTTTCATAATTTTAATTAACATGGTAATTTTTAATATATGTATATTTATGTAATAATGCTTTTTAATTTTATATTTGAAATATAGTTTCCTTTATATTCTTAAACAAAATTTTTAATCAAATAAAACGATTAAAAATATATAAAAGAAAAAAAATAAATTTTTCGGAGAATAATTATTTAATTTTTAGTATTTTTATTTATATAATAGATAATTTTTATTATAATATTGTGATTCTATGAAAAGAAAAAATTGATTTTTATATAGTAAATTATATTATTTTATAACACATTGTATGTTTTTTAAAAGAAATTTCTATTTAATATAGAAAATTTATTTGAAATATTTTTAATTATTATTAAAAATACTTCATAAAATATTTGCATATAAAAAATAAAATAATATAGCCGTTATTAATTAAAATTTTTATATAATTTTCTCTTAACAATATATCTATGCAATTTTCAGATATTTATTTTTTTCATTATATACAAAGTGATTCTTGCAACAAACTATATATCTCAATTAAAAGCGAGGTTAAAAAGAATCGCAATACTTATCAAGGTCTATAATACGACATAATAAATGCGTATAAAGCAACTACAAATACATTTTTCTATATAAATTGATTCTATATAAATATTTAACTATTTTATTTTCAATTTTCTTATTTTTTTCTTCTTATTGTTGAAAAGAACTTATAATATATATATAATTAAAGTAGTTAATATATAATTAAAGTAATTGAATTTTCAAACAAATAATAAAATTAGGGATACAATCAAATATAAAATGATATAAACAATATACATAATAATTATAACATAACATTTTATATAAAGAAAGATATTTCAAGTAATGTATTATAAAATTTATTATAAAATTTTAATTAATAATTAACTGTCATATATATAAAAAGTATTAATTTATTCCGACATTTTTGAGGAATCGAATCTAGAAATTAAAATAATAATAATAATAATAATAAAAATTGATATACAAAAATAATTGATTTATTAAATATATAATAGTTTATTTATTAAATATGATAAGTTTATTTATTAAATTAAATTTTCATTAGATGAAGTAAAAATAAAAACATGATGGTATGATAAAAATGCCAATTGCCTCATTTTTGCTTGCAATTTGCAAACTTAAATTGATTATAACTTAAAAATAAATCTTAATTGATATTTTTATATCAACTTTTATGTTTGTTTCAATCTTTAAAATCAATCTTCCATGAATATTAATAACATGTACATACAAACAAGTTCACTAATTTAAAATCAATCAAATTTATAAAATTTTTTATGAATATTATATATTTTTTTAAAAATACTGTATAACATTCATTATATAATATTTTATATTGTCAGATGTATTTAATCTCCAACTTATAAACATTTTACAACTTGTAATATCATATTCAATAATTGTTATTAATTTTTATTATCATGCATTTTAAGAATATTGCTATAGTTTTTTTTAAAATTATTTCCCAATACAATAAATTATATAATTTAACTAAACATAGTTCGAAATGAAATGTTTTATAAAATATAAATATCTAACAAAATTTTAGTAACAATTATTTTGTTTTTATTAAATATATTTTATATTTAAGTTAGCATATTTATTAACTATAAAATAAAAAAAATGTATATTAAAAAATTCATAAAAAAATATATATTAAAAATTATAACAAATAAAATTATTAAATAAAATA
>NW_006264103.1:3324-4647 GCF_000469605.1 Apis dorsata
AAAAAAAAATAAATTCATTTCAGAAAATATAGAATTTAAAATATAATATATTTATTATAGAATTATAAAATGTTTAATATATGTTTAAATTGCTCGTAAAAAAACATAATAAAAAATATTAAAATTTTAAATGTCAATTTAATGCCATATTAATCTTTTTGTTTATTTTTTGAATTTATAAAAATATTTGATTCTTTTAATATTATTCCATAAACAAATAAATATGCTGTAAAAAAATTATTTAAAATATATGATTTCAAAAAGACAAATAAAATTAAATTTGTAATGATAAGCATTATATTAAATTATTTATTTTATATCATATGTTTCTGGCATATAAATGTAAGTACAATTGTAAAGTATTATAAAATAATATGTATTATTGAATAATATTAATTTTTTTTTAAATTCATCATAATCTGGTTTTAAAATAAAGAAAAAAAATATGTAGTTCTAATTTTAATAAGTTACTTTTTTTATATAGCCTAAAAAAGAATCATGCATCAAATTACATTATTCTATCTATATATATAGGTATAGATCTTATATTGATCTTATTTTATGTTACATGTTTCACAAATTATTAATGTTTATTCTTTTTTGATAATATATCAATATATTATATATTTTATATATAGGTTATTATTATTAAACTATTTTAAATTAACATATAAAAAAAAATTAAAAAAAAATTTTCTAACATTTCTATAAAATACATAAATTAAAAATAGTACTAGGGAATATTTCAGAATGAAAATATAAAATTTATCAAGAAAATATTAAAATACGATAGAAGAAAATATATTTTAACAAGATTAATTGTGAGATTATATTTCTGATTTTATCTATTTCCTGGTAATTGTTTATTTTTGTTCTTGTAATACATCGAAGGAAAAGAATACTGGTCTTTGTATACTCTGTGAAATATTTGTTCTAAATATTTGTTTTCGTAAGATAATAAAAATCATTGAGATAAATATGAATTACTTATAATATAATAATAAGATATTAGTATCAAATGAAAATTATATAAATTAAATGTTCATTTTAGTAAACTTATTTTATTTAAACTTTATTTATATTCAATATATAACTTATTAAATAATTTTGTTATATTTTTTTATCAAAAAAAAAAAAATAACAAATGAGCAAAAGATTTTCATAAAATCTTATAATTATTTTATAAAAATATTATTTTTATAAAATAATATCAACTTTTTTTTATTATATAAAGTATATATTTTAATTTTTTAAAACTTGATAAACTTTTAAAATTTTTGAAAATTGTTATATAAGAATTATTTATTCAAATTTTACTGTTAT
>NW_006264103.1:5118-6389 GCF_000469605.1 Apis dorsata
AATTTCTTTTTTTATACTAAAAAAAGTATTAGAAAGAATCCTTTTTTTTTTAAGGAAAGAATTACGAAACTATTGATTAAAAACAGAAAAGTAAATATGTTATAAATAATTCATCAATATTTCAAAAATATAAATAAATATATTTTGTAATAATTATATAATTGGTATATGAATATCACCATATTAGCTATATATTTTTTTAATCTAAAATTAAAGATACAGATTATAGAATAGCTTAATTATAAAAATAATCTATAAAAATCTAAAATTATAATTAATTTAATTAATTTTTAAAATTAATTATAATTAATTTAAGAACAAAAAGTAAATGAGTTATATTGATACTTAAATATATTATAAAAACATCTGTTTCTCTTTCTTAGTTTACATCAGATACAAAAATAGAAAAATATTCATTATCTTTAAATAGAAAACTAGGTGAAAATGATTTTATGCGTGACAAACAATGTCAGTTCCTTGAAAAAGTAGAAGAACGTTTGTAAAGAAAAGAGTGGAGATCTATAGAGAATGGTTGGCGATAGCTTTGAAAATCATCATATCGTGTCAGTCCCTATATTGCGTTTGCTCTGTTCACTTCGTTCATATTCGTGCGAGTGATTCACTGTAATATATATCATTTATTTCTTTGTTTTTTATTTACTTTTATTTTTATTTATTAGTGAATAAAATTGAAAAAAATGAAGAATATATGTATTAAAATATCATTTTTGTTTTAACTTTTCCTTTGTTTTAACTTTACTTTATTAGAAAATTAAATATATTTTTTGTTTTTTAGTTACAAAGAATAAATTTCTCTTAATACATTTAAAATAAATTCTGACTTCTTTTGTCGCATTCTTCATATGATTTGTATAAAAGTAAAAGTGCGTAATTAATATCTTTAGTCATTTAATCGTGAAAATTAGTTTAATCATTAATTTAATTAATTTTTAAAAAAATATCATTGAAAGATGTACTATATATAATTTTATATATGATTTCAATAAAGAAAAATAAAATGAAAAAGAATGAAATAATAGCACGGTGATATAATTCTACTTCAATTTTACAATTACTATAATAATTATGTTTTTGTGGATATTAAACTATTTGAATTTATTAACGGTAAGCTATATAGTTTTATATTTAATTATAATAGGCCACATTAATATGTAATATATTAACATATTATTTTTAATATATTAACATATATGATAAGAAACATGTGAGATATTTTAGAAATCAATTGTAGATATTGAAAAAAAAAAAAA
>NW_006264103.1:6628-18674 GCF_000469605.1 Apis dorsata
CAATTAAATCTTAATCGATATCACAATATTATGTTATTATATCGCTTGTTGTTATTATATTTCTTACTTAACCAAATTTTTCAACGAAATTTTAAGCAGGATATACTAATATCATTTTGAATGCTTGAAATAAAAAAAAATAATTATATATATTTGTTTTTATAATAATGTATATATCTTAATACAATTGTATATATAAATATATCTTCTTTAAACTTTTTAATTAGAACAAATGATGATCATGATATTGTGATGCATAGTTGATTAATTGGTTCGTTTTATCTTCATATTATTTTATCTTTATTATTTTCATTTTATTTTTAATGTAAAATTAAATTTTAATATAATATATAATAATATAATATATTTAATATAATATATAATAAACTTAAAAACTTAAAAATACTTTAATATAACTTTAAAAAAAGTTTTAACAGAAAAATTTTTACATGTCAATTTTTGTATTTATTTTGATATAGAATCGAGAATTAATTTTCTGACATGTTTTACATATTTCTTAATATCTTGTATAACATAATATAACATGTCCAAAAAATAAATTATAATTTGATATTATTTTTAATTTTATTTGTTCATTATATTCATATTTTTATATGTATATTCTTATTAATTCTGTATATTAAGGAATTACATTAAAACTATGAAACTATAAGAAATTTATAATTTTCCTATGATAATCAATTTAATACAATTTAAATAAACTTTTTTCATTGATAAGTTTCAATAGAATCTAAAACAGAACTAAGTAGAATTATATTAAATGACAGAATTTTCTTATAAAGCATATTGAATGAATTCAATTGTCAGAATTTATTACCTATATTTAATATTTATCGTATATAATTAATATAAAAATGAAATAAAAGATTATATTTCGAAATTATATATAGATATTATATATAGAAAAGGATTGAATGATATTATGAAAATCTACTTTTCAATTTTAGTTTATTTTTTATATAAATATAATAATGTAAAAATTAAATATAAAAATTCTAATGTATTTTTTTTTAAATCACAATTCTTAATGCATTAATCAATTCAAGTCATTACTTTAATATTAAACAATTTATATTAAAAAATTGTTAAAAAATATATTAAATTTAATTTAATATAGAAAACAGAGACATATAAAAGATATAAACATACAATTAATGTTATTTTTTTCTTAAAATTTTGATAATCATATTAAACAATTATACAATTATTATATTATACAATTATTTTTTTTTAATTATAATATTTAATTCCAATATTTATTTATGATAAAAATTATTTATGATAAATATATCTCTTAGTTTTCATAAGTAAAGAATTTTATGTATTATTATTATATTTTAAATATTTCTTATATATTATATAATGAATATTAGTATATTAAAATATTTTTAATATTGAAATATTACTTTAATTTTTGTTTAATATGTTTAAAATATAAAAATATTAGAATTTTTTTTCTATATTATAAATATGCATTAAAAACGTATAAAAGTTTGTCTATAACATCGAGAAATAAAATAAAGCTTTATTGAAAGTAATTATAATTTAAAAACTTATATTTATAAAAATTCGTTTAAAAATAAACAAAAAATATTATATAAAATTTAATAAAAGTTATAAACAAATGTGTTTAAATATGCATTAAATAAAGAAAAAAGCGAATCAATAATATAGAGAACTGTCTTATAGAACTGTCTTATAGAACTCTATTATTTTTTCTTTGTCTAACTTTGTTTAGCAAATTTACATTATTCATAATTTAATTAAATTCATAATTAAAATAATATGAATTTTTTGAGCTTAAAATGACAATCAATTTTATGTTTATTTCGACTTTTAGAATCAAAATATAATATATTTTATGAATATAATATAATGTAACAATCTATATATATAATATGTATAATATACATATATATACATGTTAATAAATTATATAAAATTATATAAAATTATATATAATGTTAATAAATTATTGATAATGTTAAATATATTAACAATCTTTATAGTATATATATATTTCACTACAAATGTTTTAGATTTTATATATAATTTAATTTAATTTTCTATTATAATCAAATTCTAATTAATAATAATAATAAATATTACATTAGGAATAAAAATTTTACTTTGTACATGTTACAAAAGAATTTAGTACGCGCTATTTCTACGATAAAATGCTATTGATTAAAACATACGAATAATTAATACAACGTGTTATGCATGTCAATTTAAAATAGTGAAGGCCGTAATTCAAAATAAGAAATGAAAGAACTCATGATGAATATTAATGCTAATAATAAATAAGATTATTGTTGTCATACACATTTAAATACTGAAGTAAAATTATTTCAATTAGATATGATATTATATGGAATAATAAAAAAGAAACTAGAAAAATTTTTAGTAAATATAATTAATATATAATAAAATAATTTATAATAATAGATAGTAAATAATCAGATTTATAAAATATAATATTATTTATAAAATAATATTTATATTTATAAAATTCAAAATAAAATATTCAATTAAATATTGTTGATATTCAATTAAAATAGCTTTACTATATTTTTCTGATAACAAAAATTGACAATGAAAATAACATAAAAAAAATTTTGTTATACAAGTATTTAAATTAAATGTATAATTTATATAGCAATACAGTTTGACTGAAAAGTGCAATCGTTGTGTTTAAATTAATTATAATTTCATATTTTCTTGTATTATAAAAATTTTTTCTTTTATTGAGGAATATAAGAAGTTATTTTAAATAATTTCTTTTTATGATAATATCTAATAATAAATCATTTTTTAAAATTACTACTAACTACTAAAGTATCGTCTGTACAATCTCTGCCCAGTCATAGCATTTTTATTGTTACCTTTCTCTTGCTTCCGTTGTCCTCAATATTGAAGATCTCATTATTCTTTGCAATAATAAGTCTTCTTTAGTTATTAATAATGCAATATTAAAGCCAAATACTAAAATTTTTCTATTAAAAAATTAAAATATAAAAGTGCAATTAAGCTAAAATTAGCATAAATAATAAAATATTCGGTAATATTTTTATTTCATATTTGTATATATATGTTTTCATATGTTTTCATATTAATATCATGTTTATTAATATCAAAAATATAATAAATTATTTAATTTTTTTCACATATACACATTTTATTATACATATTTTTATAATAATAAAAATAAATTCTTTTTTAATCTTAAAAAATATAATAAGATATATTATATATTACAGTGCCAACTTATACAACTAATTTATTATAATCATTTTAAGATTTATTTGATAAAAAAAGAATTTCTGATAAAAATAATTGACTGATTATATAGAAGATAAAAAATTGTCATCAAACTCAATTAATTAGTTAGAAACAATTAGTTAGAAACAATTATGATATTTGTATTTATCATAAACTATATGTAAATTTAATATTATATTATATATTTATATTATGGTTTTTACAAACAATTATTTGTAAAAACAACATGGAATTTATTTGAAAATTTATGAAGTATTATCTATCATTTGTTTACATTTATTATTTTTTTCTGATATATTAAAGTTATTAGAATCATAGAATATATGGACATATTTTCAATACAATCATTTCAACATTTATTATTATTAATTAATTATCATTATCATTATTATCATTATTATTAAATCTATTTCATTTTCAAATTCGATGAATTTAAAAAAAAAAAATATGCTCTATTTAGATTTTTTTCATAAATTTCAGCATTTCTTTTTTTTGAAAATTCATCTTTTTGAAAGAAGTTTTTAACGATTTTTTCTTCCAAAAAACCTACTTCCAAGACATTATTAACAAATCTAATTCATTAAAAAAAAAAAAATCTTTTTTTGCAAATAATAGATTAATCTTAAATTTCATTAAGTTTAACTTTTTTGAGTATAAATTTTTTTTGATATTCAATGAAATTTATTTTTGAAATAAATATTTACGAAAAATTACCTTCCATTTTAATGGTTTTTTAAATATAATATCAAAATTATTTGAATAATGTTGATAAAGCAAGTCGCCGTTCATTAAAAAGCTATGAACCAAAAAAATTTAGATTTAAATTTTCCAAGCATCATTTAATATAATATATAGCTATTTGTTTAGTTTTCTTATTAAAATCTATGCTATATTAACATTTCGATATATGAATTTATATTCATATATAACTCTGACGGAATTGATTCAATGATAACTTATAAAAAAAAAACTTATAATTTATACTCAATAAATCCTTGTTTCCTATTAAGTATAAAAAAAAATAAAATATATTATAGCGTAATTCTGCACCAAAATCAATAAAAATCTATAAATATAAGTGTGAAATGAGTTTAAAATCAACATCAAATTTTTTTGTTATTATATAGTATTCTTCATGAGAATAAAAAAATCTCAAAGAAATCATGGATTAATTATTCTTTTGATGAAAAATTAAATTTTTTATCTTAAATAAATTATATCTTTAATAAATTTTTATCTTATTCATTTTTTTATAATTTTTTACATTTTTTAATTACTTGCAAGAAAAATAGCATTTATTGTGAAACGTAAATATTTTAAATCTATCCAAAAATATATCTCATATTATAAGTTAGTTGTGTTAGCTGTTGTAGCGTAGAAACTTCTAAGAGAGCTTTCGTATGTAAACATAGTGTGTATTTAGATAAGATTCATAATATTTCAAATATAATAAGTCCGTTATATACAAGCATCGTTAAGACTAAAATTAAACCTGATATATTGATTTTTAACTAGTTATACCAAATCGAAATAAGAGTAAGCCTTTCATAAATCCTGACACACACACAGTTATTTGAAAAGAAATAAAGGAATAATAATTTCACAAGAATATCAGCACGGCAAAAAGAACTAAATAAAAAAAATATAAATTCCAAAAATAAAAGCTCCAAACTCGAATTATGTAATATAAAACAAAAAATAATCCGATATTAAAGAGATCCATGTTATTGAAATATTAAATGATTGTGAAATATCTAAAACTTCTATATCTATAAAAACTTCACTATCATCGATATTTCTAGAAGATATATTGGATGTACAAACTATAACGAAAGCATTGAAAATATTAATAAAAATGAATATAGCTCAAACAATAAAATGAAAATTCTTTCTAAAAATATAGAAGCATCCAAAATGTTATCAGATATTTGAAAATACTAAATCTTACGTATCAATTCAAAAAACTATACAGTTGTTCTATACATTACTTAGCAATTTGGATAAATCGAAGAAAAAGTTATTGATTAAAACATGAGATAATAAATATATTTAACATCAAACATAACAAAGTCTATCAATCATTGTCACTATTCTTTATTAATTTACAACAGAAACATAATAATAAAGAAATATACCAAATAAAGATGCTAATGAACTGCATTATTCAAATCGAGCTGTCCGACAAAAAGAAAAATAGTACAATATAAAAAATGTTAACAATATGAATACATAACAATACTGCAATCTTAACTTTCGCTGCGTGAAATTTTATTATCGATTGCATAAAATCAATTGATATCCCAGCAAATGCGCGCTATGCGAAGATGATTATTTTTCCGATAATAGAAATCACCTCTATAGTTTATAAGGAACTACAACAATAAATTTTCAAGACAGAAATCCAAAATACTGTCTAATCGACTAATAACATACATAAATATAATACATTAATATTAATCTATGCAAAAATAATCAAATAACATTCTTCAAATAATTAATTAAATAACATTCTTTCAAATAATTCAAAGAATCATCAACAACGATCGATAAACATAATACTATGAACAATTTCAATATCTTCATACAGACTATAGAAAAACTTTTCAGCAAATTAAAAAAACTAGAGCAAATTCTAATAAAATAAAACAAACAAATCAGTCTGCTAACTCTACTGACAATAATATTAAAAATAACTTATAAAACTATATATATCACTTTCTATATATATCACTTATATCACACATGGAATGCAAACGGATTCATATGTCACAAACATGAGAAACTTTCATCATTTATCAAAAAATTTAAATTGTATTAGTTATCGAAATTCATTTTAGTAAAAAAAATTATTAAAAAATAAGAGGCTATGATATAAATATAATACAATATCCGTGCAGCAGAACACATGGTGATATTGCCATAATAATAAAATCTAATATGAAACATTACGTACTTTTAATTTACAATCACGATTATCTGTAATCAACGAACATATACATCTAAATATACAGTTTTTAAAGAAGATTTTAATATTTTTTTTTAAATGTAAATAATAAATTTCTAATACGAAGCGATTTCAACAAAAAAAAAATGACTTCTGGGATTCGGGAATCATAAATTCAAGAAATAAAACATTTGTACAAATTAATAAATAAACTAATACAAAAACTGGAGAATCCATTTACTGAATTACATGAATAAAATACCAAATCTCTCTCTCATTATTAATTGTCGAAATTAATTATTGATATTGATATTGTCAAAAGTCTCTCACTTCATTATATACAAAATATATTCTAATATTAATCTTTCGTTCAACTATCGTAATTCTAATATATCTAATAGTTGAGACACATCACAGACTTTTCATAATAAATACACAAACTGAATAATAATATATTTTTCCGTCAAATTATTAATGTCTCAATTAAAATATTCTTTATTAAAAACAGAGAATGATGTAAAGGAAACAATGAATTATCTAACAAGTCATATCATAAAAGTAGTTAAATCTGCAACTCCTGCAACAGTTTCATTATTCCTGTTTCATTATCCAGAATTCATTATAAAACAGATTGCTGAAAAGAAAAAACATTATATGGTTTTTTCTAATAACAAAAGATTATTGAATAGAGTAATCAGGAAACTCACTTGATTATTAGCATAAAAATAAATCCTTCAGCGAATATTTAAATAACCTGACACTAACTAAAGAAACTAATTACTTCCTCTGAAAAGTATTCAAAAGAATCATAAAATCACAAATAAAAATTTGGAACCAGGATGCTAGACTAGGAATTCTCAAGAAAAAACAGATTCAGTACTTTTTCACTAAAATATTTAAATTCTTTCTCACAAATTCTCAAATAACAAAATCTGAAATTTAAGAGTACTTGCAAGTTCTCTATCAGTTTTCCTGTCATATCACATTTGAAGAAATCAAACTAATATATAAGTTTGTACATATAAATACAATAATTTAATGTAACCACTATAAGTTACTTCACATGTTACAATATAATGTCAACAAATTTATTTATAATTCCATGAGAGGAATTAATCGTAAATACCTTAAATCAAAAAAAAAAAAAAAATTGTAAAGCACGATGCACTAGATAATATCGAAAAAAAATTCATCAATATCAATATGACGGTATCTCTTTCTATTTACAAATAATGGAGCGAAAATGCGTTGAAGAAAAGAAAAATTAAATACATTCGAAAAGATCATTTTCAATAATTAGTTTCAATAAATTCGTTTCATACATATGTTTAGTATTTTATTTCCCATTCGATGATTTCTTTATTTGTATTTTCGACAAAACTTTTTATAGTTTTTTTTTTTTTTCATTTATTCAAATAATACCTGGACTCGCATTTCTAAAAGTTTCTATATATGTATTATAATACATGCATCAAACAATAAATTTAAATTAATAGCTCATAAAATATCAAAAAAAAAAAAAAAAAGAAAAAGAAAAAAAGAAAAATATAGGATATATAATAACAGATCATATCATTATTTATATAAAAAAAAAATGCTATTTTTTTTTTTTGCAATTGACCGAAGAATGTAAATAAATTATAAATAAAATGAATTCGAAAAATAATGGAACTTTTTTCAAAAGAAATACTTGAATTATAACTCAACGGTATCTTTGAAACCCAGAATGATACAAAAAAATTGCAATAAAAAAAAAATTGATTTTTGTTTTTATGTCAAAGATTTTTGCATATTTTTATTATTTTATTTACACATCTTCTTTTTGATTATATTATATATTTTTAGAATTACCCATATATAATATATTAACAATGATATTACTAATAATTTACAATAATAATTTACAATATATTAACAATGATATTACTAATAATTTACAATCATAGTAAAATTAAAAAATTATATACGAATTTTAATAATAGTATTCTTATTGAAAGACAAAGAATACGCGAAAACAAAACATTTTCTTATTCATGTTTTTCTTATCTTGAATGTAAATGAATAAATTTTATAAATTTTAGATTTTATATATACATATATGCTATAAATATTTACAGAATGTTTTATCGAAATCTTTTTATAAAAATTAATAAGTTATATGGATTAATATATTAAAAGTTATATACTTCTATTTATATATTCTAAAGAATAATTTTAAAGAATGAAATTAATTTTCACATGTATACCATACTTTTATATATTCTGAATTTTATTTTCATTATATCAATAATTCATTTTGTTAGGCTTTTAATAAAACAAAAACAATATATTTATACAAGATAGTAAAATTTCAAAAAAATAAAATAGATTTAGATATACCTTATGTATTTAGTATTCGGACATATGATTTGCTACAAAATGTATATATATATAAAAATCCACATTCTATAAATGGAATTTTCATTATCGGTATTTAAGTACAGATCCTCTGTTTTTTATTATAGATAGATGATATTGTTTTTTTTAACAATAAGATTATAAAAACCTATATAGAAACAGCAATAAAGTGAAAGCATTCAGCTGGCAATAAAATGTTGCTTATATAGCGAAAATCTTTAACGAAAAAATATACAAATGGCTATTTTTGAATTTTAATAGAGTATAATATACAATATATATAAATATACAATGTACAATATATATTTGTAAATATAAATATATAATATAACTATATGTAATATATTTATATCGCTTTAAAAAAAAAAATTTTATCATTTTTAATTACATTTAAACATATTAAAATCTATATACTAATATAATATAAAATCTCATATAAATAAAATCTCATACTAATATTTCTTACTCAATATTTCTCATTTTGATACGAGATTGCGAATTTAAAAAAAAGTAATAATCGAAATTCAAAATCACATTTAATCACATATTAATATTAATATTATATTAATATTAATATTATATGTATTCAGTATGTTCTTCATAATATAAATATATTTTTTAAATAAAATTTTTTTTAAATACAATTCTATAATTTTCAAATAAATTTTTAAATAAATTTTCAAATAATATAAATTTATAGAAGAACTTACAGAAGAAACGATCTTTAGGGATAATATAATATATAATAAAAACTTTTATTCCTCGCTAAATAAAAAAGAAAGATTCCACAATTATAAATAATTTTTTCGGTTTTTCTTTTTCTAATTCCGTAATTTCTATTTTTTTATATTTTTATTTTAAACAAATTAATCTTCTATTCACCATTTCATTTTATTTTCTATTTTATGATATTTTCTCGATCTTTAAATTTACTATTGTTCACTCACTTTGTTCTATGAATCTATTTTTTTTTGTTAATTCTTTTTGCAAGTTATGTTTAAAATTAATTATTTGTTTCTAAACCTTTTTGTGTTTCTGTAAATTTATTAATTGTTCATTGTTGTCATAATTGTTATTTGATTATATTTTAAGTGCATTATAAATTATTCATATGATATATAAATATAATTTAATTGTTTTTTAATTTCCTTTTCAAATTTTATTATTTTATTTTATTTGTCTTTTCTGTTTCATTTTCTAATATGATTGAAATAAATTCAATGTATTTTTCTAATATTGATATAAAATAATTTTCGATTTATATGTGTTCAAAATAAATGATATTATTTTATCATTTCAGGCGCTTATTTTATGCTTATCAACCAGTGGATTACAAACAGAAAAAAGTGATTGGAATTTTGATCCAAATACACAATATCACATTCAAACAGATGAAGGACCTGAAAGATATTTTCGTTTTCAAACATTAAATGGACAATATAGAAAAGAAAAAAGATTAGTTGATGGAACAGTTATTGGTACAGAAGGATGGTTAGATCCTCTTGGATATTTACGACTTAAAGACTATATAGCAGATAACAACGGATTTCGAATTTTAAGGTAAATATATAATATATAATTATAAATAAATAAATATATAATTATAATATTTCAGAAATGTTTTAAAAATGTATTTAACTTAAATATTTTAAAAATATAGTATTGAATGTTATTATTTTTTTAAATTTGTATAAAATAGAAATAAAAGAAATAATCATATAAAGAAATAAACAATTTTTTTAAAATATGCAATAATAATGACAATATCTCTATAAATAATATCTTTAAATAACTATTAAAATGAACAATCATGATACATCATTATTTTTGTAAAAAAAAAATCGTTTTATTGAAAAAAAATAAGGTAATTAGGTAAAAAAATAAAAAAATAAAAAATATTTTTTACTTTTTTACCTTATGTGTATATATATGCACGTAATACAATTACAATTGAATATCTGAAAAAATATTCATTACAAATAATTTTTGAAATGAATACTATAATATAAGTATAAAATATGTGATATGAAATATAAAATTAATAATAATAAAAAAAATGGAATAATTTAAATTTTTGTATATTATAAAAAAGAATAGAATAAAAAATAAAATAGTAGTTGAAATAAAATATTTGATAAACAAAGATACAATAAACATAATTTTTTAAAATATTCGTTATCTAATATTTTGCGATATTTACATATTTAAATATAACTTATTATATATCTTGATATTGAAGTATTAGCTACATTTAACTAAGATTTTACTTTTTCATTATTTTCTTCTTTCAAGAAAAAAATAAAAAATATTATATATATTTTTATATATATTTATAAATATTGAAAAACTACTGTTATTTTTAATAAATAATAAGCTATGAACTTATGATTGATATTGTGATATTCAAATTATATAAAATTAGAAGTAATTATGTCAGCATAAAAGCTTTAGTAATTAGAATAATAAAATTATAGAGAACAGATATTATTCCTCAAATATCAATTTTGATTAATTCAACGAATATTAATAAATATTATAAACTTCTTTTATATGATCTTTAATAAATATTATAAACTTAATTTTTTATAAAATATATTCTAGAAAGATTGATTATAATTGATATAATTGATAACTTTGATACAAAAAAATTGAAAATAATAAATCTGATGTTAATTCTTTTTATTTCAAGACTTTTTGTTATTCGAAGACAGCAATTTAAACATATTTCTTATAAATAATAATAAATGACAAATGAATCGCTTTAAATTCAATTATATAGCATTAGACCAATTACAAATCTTTCTATTTATATAAGCAATACTTTTTTACGTGAGTTTCTTTTTATAGATAATAATTTTTATAGATAATTCCACGGTTTCAATTTATGCAGTCTCATTTTACATGATCTTTTTCTTTTTTTTTTAATGATTATTTTTGTAAAGAATAACTTAACTCAGAGTACTATTAAAAACTGTAGATAGCAAAATTTAATAATTAATGTTATGTTGCTTCAATAATTTATTTATACAAAGCATCAAATAACTGCAAATAATTATGCCAAACAATTTAAGTTATATGAAAAGCGAATCAACTATAAACTACGAATAAATATTATGCAAACATTTTAATAAGTAATTAAATTTATTTAAAATAATGTTATTCGAAATTTTTAACTTTTATTTTCTCAACAAATTAATACTAAGAATTAATGCTTATTAATATACAATTATCATTTGAATTGACTGCAATTGAAATTAATATGATAAAATATTAGATCACTAATTAAGAATTGTATAATTGATAAAATCATTTTTTTAAATCATAAAAATCATCAAAAATTATTTATTTAAGTAATAACTAAAATTATATTATTAAAATCTATATATAAATATAATATATATA
>NW_006264104.1:0-1558 GCF_000469605.1 Apis dorsata
GGTGAATCAACAGAGGCGTCCACAGAGGCCTAAATCGAGTTTAGACATAGTCACTCCGTCGGACGCAGCGAACGATGGATACTTTTATTCCGAGGAAAGGTAATAAATCTCTGGATAATTTTTAATTGCGCCATTTTTTTTTCAATTAGAAGAAAAAAAAAAGAAAAAAAAAATTCACATCATTTCGACCATTTTAATTTAATTTTAATTCCCGATCGATTCCCGCCAAGTTTGTGAATAATATGTAAAAAATATTCTAATAATAATAATCTATAAAAAATAATATATAAAAAATATTCTTCTCGCGACTTTTTTTTATTTTTTTCGTCATTTCAATGACACGTGTGTTGGGCGCAGATACGCGGCACAGATGCGGCAATCCGCGGTTTATCTCCACCAGACGCCCCAGCATCACCAGCAACAAAGGAACCAATCGCTTTCCCGGACGACAATGCCCTCGAAAGCGACTGGGATCCGCGACAGAAGCGACGAAAGTAGGATAGCTACGCTACCGGAAGTTTCCTGCTCTGGCCTGAGGCGGGGACAACAACACGTTCATCAGCAACACGTGATACCTCACCAATCGCTTCAACGGCATACCGAGTGAGTCACTGTCCATCAATCTTCTATAGTTTCTTCTCCAACGTACGAAGAATATAGCTGTGAATAATACTATAGTATCTTTCTCGATATTTTTTTCGTTGGAATATATAAAAAAAAAAAAAAAAATGTTCTTCTTTAAATTTTAAATTGAAAATTGAAAATTTTTAAAAAGTCTTAGAATAGATTTTGTGGAATTTTGCAAGTTATTGAAATTCCAAGTGTCGCGTTATTTTCGATACTTTTTTCAGTTGCGGTTTTCTCCGCACCTGATGCAACTAGACATTCCATTTACTTAACTGAAAATCGATAATGCGCATCTGCAAGAAACGCTGCCTGTGTTTTACAATGTTCTTACAATAATGGTGTCGCATACAAATGCTTTCCTTTTATTGTTTTGTTTCAATCCACTTGGACAAGTACGAACGCACTTTGTAGAAACAAATTTCCATGCAATATTATCTATGAAAAATGATACTTTTTTAATAATTAGATCAAAATTAAATCACATTAATAAAATAGAATCAATTGCACGAATTAAACTGTACCAATGCGTACACAAAAAATTAAATTACAATAACCATCATATAGCGCGAATCTATCTATTTTTGTTGACATTTTCAACACGTTCGTTCGAATTAAATTAGTTTTAGTTTCGCTTCGCGATTTCAATACAACACGGATAACCGTGCGGATTAATCGTGTTATAGAATTAGCTCGACTGTATACGCAGTATAAATGAACAGCAACAAGAAAGCTAAAAAAAAAAAAAAAAAAAATCGTATCAAATTTCGATTCAAAGTGAACAAAACAAAACTAAAACGATCTTTATAAAAACACAACCAGATCTAAAAAAAATATACGTGTATAATCTACTTTTCGATTCAAAACAAAGCTACGATCTATGGTTCAAGCGCAAAAAAACACGACTAAACTTAAAAAAAAAAAAAAAAAAAAA
>NW_006264104.1:2042-3829 GCF_000469605.1 Apis dorsata
CGAGGCGAAGCTGAGGCGGTCGTTGCGGGAGAAGAGTTACGAGGCGAGCAGCCGAGAAATGCTGAGTCATATGGCGGAGGAAGGGACGGTGCCGCGAAGAATTCCACGCGAGTACGAGTGTTCGATGGGGTGGGGAAACAGGGGGACGAGTCAGGGTAGCGCTCACGTGGGCCAACCGTGTCACGCTTCTCACGCCGCCGCCAGACGATGGAACGAGCAGCAACAGTTCTGCAGGTCGGCGTCCGCGCGCCTACCGAGGACCAGGCACCCGACCACCTTGGACCCCGACGACGACGATTACGAACGATCGTCCGAGCAGGACTCGCGGGATGGTGAACGAAAGATACAACAGGTTGGTTACATTCGTCGTGTTTTCGATATCGTGTGACGATGTTTTCGCACGTTTTTTATCTCTTTTGTATCTCGACGGTATCCTTTCGCGTCTTATATTTGATCGATGTCTATCACTTGTAGAAACTTGTATACATATTTTGTGAACTTAAACGCGTTTTTAAAAGTTTTGTTAAGGGATCAAGAAGAATTTATCTTCTTGTATGTTAAGAAGTAAAGTGTTTTTTTGGCCTAGCTTTTTCGCGCGTTTGTCGAGTCGCGTTGTTTGGCTCCCATTAAGACGACCTTGAATTAACGGTTATGAGTTAACGTTATTGCGCTTGGTTTTCTATTTATCGTTCTAAGAATTTTACGAAATATCAAGTCGAAAGTAAAGTTTTTATATAATCGTATATTTTACGTATACGTTTCTTCGTTCGTTATTCTCTAAAATTATAGTTTATATTTTTAAAATTGCACGCAATTTCAAAAGTACGTTTACTTTATTACATTGTGAAAAAGAAACTCTTTCCACTTTTATTTCCACAAAATAACCACGAAATCGAAAGTGGAACGAGCCAACAAAAAATTCCCGAATATTATTAAAGCAGAATCAATGGAACAAAATTTATCGATCGAGCGGAAAACCGTATCGAGATTCCAGTCGGCCGGATGTCGCGTTACGAATACTTTCTGGAAGGCGAGCACGCCTCGTAAATGGGGATGACTAATAAATCGGTTTTCCATGGCGTAATCGTGCAACCAGCGTGTCGGCTGGTTGACGGACAGGACAATTCGTAGCCGCACTAGTGAGATGATTCATGCGAAAGGTGCAACCTGCACGCTACCTGCATCTATGTCACGTCCCGTGATTCTGCTTTCACCGCGACTCCGTTTCATCCTCGTCATCGTCGCGTTCCTCGCGCCCTTCCACGAACGCGAAACGTTACTTCGCCGCGCGTGGAATTTCAATCACTCCTCCTTCTTTCTTTTCCTCGATCATGGGACTCGTGGAGAACTCTAGTTCCTTCACGATTCTTCGATCGTGCAACGTATCCGTGATACAATTGTCCGAATACCACGTGCCACCAATTTTAAATTTATTCCCCATTTTTTCCTTCGAGCGATTATTTTCGATTATGGTTCGAGCAACCATATAAATCGTGTCAATACAATTTTCGAGATCATATAAATAGAAAAAACGAAATGTCTATAAATAACTCGACCGATATTTTTTCTTTCGACTTTAAAATCAATCCTTTCAAAAAATAATATTTATATAACAATTTTCGTAAAATTATCGATCTTTCGAAAAATACCAACTGCCAAGCTATAACACGATCTATTTTCAATTTCCACTCCAAACATCTTGATTCCTACGAACCATTCCAACCCTCGTCGAAAAGAAAATCTTACGGTAATTATAAACGTCTCTCTCTCTCTCTCTCTCTCTCTCT
>NW_006264105.1:0-1185 GCF_000469605.1 Apis dorsata
TTTTTTTTTTTTTTTTTTTTTTTCAAAAAACATCGGATCAGCGGTCGTCGATCGTGAAAGCTCCGGCAGCGTTCGATATTAATCTTCTCGGCATAAAAAGTCTCGGCTTTTTTCCTCCTTTCCCTCCTTTTACAAATATTAACTTACACAACACCGAACATCGACCTAATTCCGTATACTTTTTGTTTTTTTTTCATCATATATTCTCTAATATTTCTCTCGATCTAGTATACCCAACTGAAGTGACATCACAGAATTTCCCGATATCGATCAACCAATCAATGTATTACATATGCAATTTGCCCACACGCCGTCAATCATAATGTGGAACGTAATATTTTTTTCTTATTTTTCGTTTTTTTTTTTTTTCTTTTTTAGATCCCCTCTCCCAGTTTCTTGTTCTTCCCTACCCACCCCTCTTTTTTTTTTCTTCTTTCTTTTATTCTGGAGCTTCGAATACTTCATGATACTAGTTTCGATACATATATATATCACAGAATTATAGAAAAAGTTTCCAAAATGACTAGGATAATTTTCACTAACGAATTACGTTTCAAGCTTTTCCCCCTGCCCCGTGGTCGAAAAGAAATTTTAGGAAAGCAAAGATGTTTCTGTTCTGATTTTTTCCTTCGCGAAATCGCCTCTTTTTTTTCTTTCTTTCTCTCTCTTTCTTTTTCTCTCTTTCTTCCTTTCTCTCTTCCCCTCCACCCTCCCGAAAAAAAGGAACGTTTCATTTTCTTTTTCTTTTCCACATTATGGTTTGACCGGCCGTGGAAAAACTTCTTCCCCTTTATCTCAACTACAAATGTATACGTAATTATTTTAAAAACTTCCATCTTTAGGAAGACACCTAAATCTAAAATCGTATTTTCACGGTATACTTCTCGTTTCGAAGATATGTTTTGGAAAATTTCTCTCTGTTCTCTCTCATCCTTCTTCCCGTTTCTCTTTTCTCTTTTTTTTCTCTGTCTCTCTGTCTTTCTCTCTCTCTCTCTCTCTCTGTCTTTCTCTCTCTCTCTCTCTCTCTCTCGTTCTCTCTCTCTCTTTCTTTCTCTCTCTCTCATCTTTCTCTCATCTCCGCGCTACCGTCGCTAAAACCCGAAAAGACGCGTGCAATTTAATCTATCCTCACGTTTCGTTAAATATTTTCTCCCCTCTTTTCTTTTTTTTTTTTTTTTATCCCCC
>NW_006264105.1:1437-2838 GCF_000469605.1 Apis dorsata
TTTTTTGTTTTTTCGTTTTTACACTTCCGACTTCTCTAAAAACCTGAATTATATATATGTGTATTATATGTCGCGCGATAAACAATTGTGTTTTAGGGTTTTTCTTCTCGCTTGTACGTTTCTCTCTCTCTCTCTCTCTCTCTCTCTTTCTCTCTTATTAACATGGATGTGTTGTGTCGAAGATTCTAGAAAAGGGCAGGGCAGTGATTCGACAGTGATTCTTATACAGCGTGAAATCGCGTGCTCGTACCGCTACACCCGCTTCTTCACTCCACCCCACCTCTCCAACCCCTCCCCCAACCCCAAATAATAATCTTTTCTTTGGCCTAATCGAATCCCCCCAGTCTTTTTCCGCAGTATTGTTCTCTCGTTCTTTCGAGCGATGAAACGAAGAAAAAAAAAAAAAAAAGAGAAAGATCAGAGGTGGAAAAGAGTTTGACCGCCTCGAGTACTGTGTTTTCTCTCCTTTTTCTTTTTTTTTTTCCTCTTTTATCCCGTTAAGACGCGTCCCCTCAAATTTCCCCTTATCCCCTTACTCGTGTAATATTGCACATTCGCTAAATGAGCCGCGTGATCTCGCGGACGAGACGAAAAGAAAACGCGGAGAGGTGTGTGAGCGCCCTCCTCCACCTGCCCTGCCTTGCCCTGCCCTGCCCTGCCCTGCGTTCGTCGTTCATTCACTATCTACGTCGAACTATTTATATTCACCTCTCTCACTCGTTCCCCATTCTTATAAAACCTGAACAAGAGAATATCATCGTTATCAATATCGTATGAATATAATATATATATATATGTAATGTATGTATATATATATACAAGTTCAAAATATTATTATTTTTAAAGAGTTAAAAATATAGTCTGTAATTTGCGCGCACGACGGACCTGTACACGTTTCCCTTAAGAGCCCAAACTAAACTTCTCTACTTGCACTTTTCTAACTTTCTTCTCCTCCTTCCCTCCCTTCCTCCCCCTTCTCCCGCCCTCCCCAGCATTACGCCCACATTATTTACGTCCCCACGCGAAGAATCCTCCCCTTCCTCTCCCTTCCGATCCACGCTGCCTCTCACGCTTCGCCCCCACCCCTCTCCCCCTCTCCACACGACAACCTCCCACCACCCGTTTCTTCTTCCCGAAATTTGAGCACAATTATTTGTAATTGAATTTCATTATTTAGGCCTAAGATTTATCCTCGATCTACGATCTATTTCCAAAAATTCCGTATTCCGAATACCTTTATCGCGAATTACCCTCCCCTTTGTGCGCGTGTACAAACTTCAGCGACGTTATGCTCACGCATACCCCACTCACGCATTCTCTCTCTCTCTTTCTCTCTCTCTCTTTCACTCTCTCTTTCATCACCCTCCCTCTTCGTATCCTTCATCTTCCAAACCCTTCCCT
>NW_006264105.1:3027-3624 GCF_000469605.1 Apis dorsata
GAGAGAGAAATAGAAGCTCCCTCGCCGAAACCGAGTCGAATAAAAGGGGTGGTTTCTTCTTCTTCTTCTTCTTCTTCTTCTATCGATTCTATCTCTTCTTCTCTTCTTTGGATTAATCGCAGTCTTGAGGAGAACTACAAAACGACGGGAGCAAATGAAACGCTAGAGATGAGGAGCGCGAATCGGCTCCCTCCGATGACGAAGAGCGTGTGGGTGGGGGGGGGGAAATCCGGGGAGAAGAGGAGCCGTACGAATTCCAGAAGTAAAGTAAGGGGGTGAGTAAGTGTGGCGTGCGGAAAGCGTGCGGCTCGAGTCGTCCCATTCTTCTTCTTCTTCTTCTTTTCCCTCCTTCCCTTCGAGAGGGAGAAATCTGTCCACCCATCCGTCGTCGTTCCCGCGCCTCTGGAGGGGAGACACGAAGGGAATGACAGTGCGGTGGACGCGACAACGGCCTCGCGTCTCTCTCGTTTTCCGCTCCTCCTCGATGTATCCAGATGCGTCGCAGCGTGTTTGTTGGTCCGCGAGGATCGATGACGGTGGCCGATCACGCATGGAGATCGGCGGTGAGCGGCGAAAAGTCGGCCCACACGGAGGCTA
>NW_006264105.1:3636-6220 GCF_000469605.1 Apis dorsata
AAGATCATCGGAGGCGATGATGATTATGATGATGACGATGATGACGATGATGACGATGATGATGAGGATGTGGATCACGTTGCGTAATAACGTCCACGGGGACGGGGAGACTGTAAGACGGTTCCGACATTTTCATTGCGGCTGCTGCTGCATCTGGGCGTGCTGCATGCTGCCTAGAACGTTCTTGATCGCCGTCGTCTTGAGCAGCCTCTTGAGCATACCGCTCGAGCCACGGTGCTGGAGGCTCTTGTGCGTGGTGAGCGAGTTCTTGGTGCGGTACCTACGGTTGCAGAACTCGCATACGTAGAGGGTGTCCGATTGCTCGTGCTTATCCTGGAAATGACGCTTCAGGGAGTAGTAGCATGAGAAGTTGCGACGGCAGTACGGGCATTCCTGAGGCTCGTTTATACCGCCCGCCGTAGGCGGCGGCATCCGGTACATGGCAGAGGGAGGCGTCACCGGGGCTGGATGCATCCCGTTGCCCGTACCTGAAAACGTCCGTCTCGCGTCAGAAAATTTATTACGCCCACATTGAAGCACGAGAAACAACAAGTTTCTTTCGGTGGATCGATCGAGAGAGATTTTATTATTATATCGGTGATTCCACAATTAAAAAGAGATACTACTTCCTTTGAAAATTTTCCATTTCACTATTTCATTTCTCGTATAATCTTCTCTATATAATGCGACTTTTCTCCTATAGATAATTAGTTTAGCTTATATATTATGCTTCGATACGTGCACTATGGTCTCAACTGCTTTAAATACACGTTAGAATCGTGGCTATCGATTATCGATACGGTTATTGATAATTTTTAACGTATCGTTTATCGCGACTCACTTTTTACCCAAGTTTTCCAACTTATCGTTATTATTATAAGCGGCGTTAAAAATTGGATTCATCTCTTCTGTTCTGTAATTATCGACATTACAATAATTCTAATCATTCGCCTCGAGAATCACCGATGAAAGGAATCATCTCTCTCGATCTTTACGCATCTTCCAACGTAAGAACTAACGTTGTTCTCGCTCGAGTGTCCCTTGAGGACACTCCCCATATGTATATTTTTCGAACGTCCGAGGGGGAGAAGCGAGGGGAGGCAAGGAAAAGAATAAATCATCATAGTTTAAATAGGCGATCTCGTGTTAGTCGTGTCAAAGAAGTGGTGAGTGCAACAACGAATGGGTTCGATAATAATTAGTCGGGCACGCCTCGAACGTTCGATGCAGTTAAACAATTTAGGGCTTTCTCCTCCTTTCCCCATTCTCCTCGAGACGACCTCGGCTCGGTTTTAATCCCAACCCTGGGCAGCTGTCTCGGGATCAATTAAGGATTAAGCGCGGGTTGAACTCTTTCCTTCTCCCACTCGCGGGCCGATCGATAATATCGTGGATGGAATCGTAACCGTTATCCATGGGATATGGATCGTTAATTGACCGAGTCGTTGATTAGTCGAGTTGATTAGAGATGAAGAGGAACCAAAACCACCATGCCAGACCGCGATCGAGATTCGTTCGATTCCGTTCGGTTAGTCTTCCGAAAATGAAAGAGAGAGAGAGAGAGAGAAAAAAGAAGGAAAGAAAAGAAAACAGAGAGACGATTAGTAGTGAAACTCGACGCTTCAGAAGTGTTGCATCGCATCGTGCATAAATAAAACAAGCTGCTATCGTTTTCTCTCCTCCCTTGATGAAAATGTTGCGTGCGTGCGGGTTGATGATCGTGCTTTTATCGAGCTTTTGGTTAGTTGGGTCGAAAATTATTTCGAAAGAGAAAGAAGAAAATGAATCGAACGGGATACGAAGGGCATCATGCAGCGATGACAAAAGAATGAAGAGGATGATAATCGCGAGATTATAATTGTTCGGCTTCTTCGAAGAAAAGTAAAGAGGGAGGGAGAAGAAAAAAAAAAAGAAATCTTCAAAATAGTTTCAAAAACTGATCGACGATCGATCCACGATCGAGCTTCGAAAGCGTGACATTCCGTGTTAGGCAACGAAGCTGTAAAAGTGAGCATTAAGTGAGCAAGTGTACAAAATTCGGCATGCACATACAAAATCGAACATCAAGATGCTACGACAGAAATTAAGGTACACAAATAGAAAGGGGAGGGGAAAAAAGAAAACCTAAAACAGGAGAAATAAGATTGAAACAAACGATCACATTAACACGTTTACCAAAACAGAGTTACCAAGTCACAACACGTACAAAATAATAATAATAATAATAATAATAATAATAAAGAAACGAAAAGAAATTAAAAGGAACCAAGGAGGTAAGGGGTGTGTTAGTAAGGGACAACCTGAAGCGTAATTATACCCTGGAGTACATGGTCTTTCGATTTTGGCGAGACTCTAAGAAAGAAAACTCGACCTATATAATATAAATAATAACCCCATTGAAACACGTACGATCGGTCAATTGAACGATTTTTGTTCGATCTCGTGCCCATCATCATCTCGTGCCTTCTTCATTCGTCGCCGCGAAGGATCTCGACTCGAATCTCTCTCGAAGCCGAGTCGATCCCGAGACACGGGGGGATACATAACGGAGCCGCGAGTACCGGAAGAATTCGATCGGCGACCA
>NW_006264105.1:6235-10247 GCF_000469605.1 Apis dorsata
GTACCGAGGAGAATGAAGGACGACGGGAGGAGAAGAAAGAAAAGCAGTTCTGGAGGAGAACAGGATTGGAGGAGAACGAAATGACGCCGGGACGGAACGAAAGCTTCGCAAGAGGAGGATGTAGAGGACGAGTGGTAGAAGAAGAAGAGGAGGAGGAGGAGGAGGAGGAGGAATAAGGGTCGATCCACGTGGGAGTCGAGACCGGTTTCTCTGGCATGCATTTTCTCCTCGAAGAACGAAGAAGGAACGAGGTTGAACGCGATCGAGCCGAGGTCGTAACAACGAACGAACGATTACGCGATTACTTCCAGCCACGAGAGGAGTTTCGATTCGATTCGAAGGGAGGCGGGGTGGAAACAATGGGGGGGGGGGGGGGGGGAAGAAAATGGAAAAGGAAAGGCGAGAAAAAAGAAAAAAATGCGTGAGAGGCGTTATAGAGTAGGTGTAGACGATGCGGTTGGTGTAGATGAGAGAGAGGTACGTGTCCCTACCTTATCTAAACCTTCAAAAGAACTTAATGTCAATGTCGCCGGGTCTGCTCTTATGATAGGTATATATGTGGGTCATCAGGGAGTTACGCGAGCAATATACCCGCTCGCAGATGACGCATCTGTACTCCTCCTGTCGCTCGGCGTGCTTGTCGGCAACGTGGCGTTTCAGGGATGCTTTGCTGCATAGCACCTTGCCGCACAGCTGGCAGGTGAACAGCTTCTTCGCTGACTGGGTGTTCAGAGAGTTCAAGGTCAGCCCCGGCATAGAGGTGAGCACTGAAACACAACAATGCACCTCATGCAGCTGCAACCGCCACACTTAAAACCCTATCCCCCATATCCAAAGGATGACGCAAGCGAGATAAACTCACAATCTCCCTCCCTCCCTCCCTCCCTCCCCATTTCTTCTCTAGCTTACTTTCCTCCCTCCCCCCTCCCTCCCTCGTAGATTCATCCCTACCACTCGCTCTCCCTCCGTGTTGTTCTCTTCGTGCTCTCGTATTCCCTTCTCCTATTTTAACGACGCGATAAATTCAATAATTAAACGCAATACGAACTCTTGCGGACGAAACCTCCCTCCGGAATTCCGAAAGGAATGAATATCGAGCGCCGGGAAGGGAGGGGAGGGAATGGGGTTCCGTTTTTTCTTTCGAGGACATGGATGGAAGGAGGAGGATGGAAGAAAAAAAGAAGAAGAAGAAGAAGAGAGAAAGAAAGAAAGAAAAGAAATCGAAATCGTTGTGTATCAAAAGCATGAGGAAAGAATTTCCTTCCTTCCTTCCTTCCTTTCTTTCTTGTCGACGATGCCTTTTCACGCGAAGCTTCTCTCCCTCCCTCTCCCCTCCACACGAAAAATTAAATTCAAAGAACCGCTTTCCGCGACGAAGACGGCGGTTCGAGATTCAAAGTGTTTTCTTTTTTCCTCTCGCGATGCGAGCAAGCGAGCTTCCTTTGAAAATAATCGCGCCCCTTTTCTTTCTTTTTTTTTTTTTTGCCGGGAAAAAGAAAAGAAATGTACAGCGAAATACAATATCGTATCGCGATCGTCGTCCTCGTCGCGCGGATCATCGTCGCCGCGATCCTCCTTATTTCCCACCCCCGCGACCCTCGTTGGCATTTCCGCGGCCTCGACCCACCCCAACCTTTTTAAACATCGGCGGGGTTCAAATAGGGGATTTATTGAGAGATTCGAAAGGGAGAGGGGTGAGAGGGGTGAAAATAGACGAAGAAAAAAAAACGAATCGACGAGGCACGTTCGATATGGCGACGTGCATTTCGGGGAGAGGGGAAGGGGAAGAAAGAGGAAACTCTCGAAACGACGTTTCGAAATGGCCGACCGCTTTGGAGGGGGGAGAGAAGAGGGAGAGGGAGGGAAGTAAGAACTTTCAATGGCAGTTTTTCTTTCCTTCTTTCTTTTTCTTCTTCATCGAAACTCTCTGATTCGACTGAAACTAAAAAAAAAGAAAAAAAGAAAGCCTTCGACTTCGTGTGGATGGAATAAGACGCGCGGGCATGAAAAATAAGCGAGCGAACGAGACCTTTCTTTTGGCCGGTGTTGCCGAAGACCATTAGTCTTCTCTATGTTACATTTATATGTGCACGCGGTGTGTGCACAATTCAGATAAAAGAGGATAAAGATTGTACGAAGGGGGACGAAGCGAGGGGTAGGTTGAAAGGTTGAGATAAACGAAAAAACAGGGGAGAGGGAGAGAAGGAAAACGTACATATACATGCACGAATGTATTGAGGAACGAAGCACGGAAACGAATTAAGCGATATATATATACGAAGAAAAAGGAAGGAGCGCGCTCGGTTCATTTGTGATGGCCGCGGTGCTCGTTAATTAAAAAAGATCCGGTCAGACTGGCGAAGCCTTGTGTTGCGCGTGGTGCGCAACTTATAATATAATACGCGTGTATTGCGGCTTTTATAATACGGTATCTGCCCCTTTTTTTTTTTCCTTCCCCTCCCTTTCTCTCTCTTTTTTTTTTCTTTTTCCGTCTTCCTTCTTCCTTCGCCCTTTAGCGCCCATCGAACGCGAAACGGAGGCGAGGCCAACCCCTTCGTTCAATGCCTTTCGCTGGAAAAAAAAGAGCTTTTTATCCAATTTCTCGGGCCGCGTCTCGTTAAACTTGAAGCAAAAGAAATTGTGAACAACCTCGCTGATGAGGTCGGTCGGACGGGAGGAGGAGGATATTTCGATGGAAGTGAAATCGTGAAATCGTGTTTGTACAAACACTCGTGCGCGCACACGTGTGTTAAACGCGGCATGCATCCACGCTCGTACCCGAGAAAGTGTACGCTTGTACGAGCGAACGAGAGGGGGAGGGAGGAAGGGAATAATACGGAGAGAGGAAGGTTTTTAAACGTGCGTTCGTGAAGAGTGGAAGGAGTTGTTGTTGTTGTGTACAAAAATTGCGCACGATCCTCTCCGCCCGATTTATANGTACGCATTAATATGTAATACCTCTCGTTCTTTTTTTTTTCTTTCTTACTTTTCTTTTTTTTTTACGGATCACGCCTTCTCTCTCGTGACAAATCTGACAAACGTGAGGAATTGAATGGAGAGAGAGAAAAAAAAAAAAAAAAAAAAAAAAAAAAAAAAAAAAGGGGATTGCTCGAAGGAGAAAAGATTTCGTGCACGCGATACGCGTGTTTCTTCACTGTTCTCCTGCAAAAAACGTTGACTCGTCGGAAGTTGTTCTCGCACACGTAGAGAGAAAGAGAGGGAGAGAGAGAGAGCCAGGAGACCAGTGCAGGTGCGGCGGGGCCAAGGGCCCCGCCGAGAGGCGACACGCATTCTCGATACCTTCGAACGAGATCGACCGCGAGAGAAACGAGGGCCAGTCGCAGTGTGCGAAAAGAGAACGATTAAGCCGCCACGCCGCTCGCCAGGCTCGCGCATATTATTACGTTTACTTGGAATTGCATGCTTTAAGTGTCACCCAGAATGCTCAGTGTTTCCTCCTCGTCGTCTCCCTTATTTCTCTTCTCGTGTATCTTTTTTTTTTTTTTATTTTTTTTTTTCTTTTTTTTTGTTTTTTTCGACCCCTTCTGCTGCTGAAGAAGAATCAGAAGTTCTGATACCTCGGTCTACATAATCCGGCATAATATAACAACGGCAAACACACGCCGTCGTGTCTCCAATTTTCCGACGTGAAGCAATCCCGAGAACCACGTGGAAAAGAGTCGTGATCGACGACGAACGACAAACTTGCGAACTTGTTTCGAGAGGAGAAACGGAACAGAACAGATTACATCTCGGAACGATCGGAGAGATCTCGTTGTCCAAAGTTGCCTCGTTGCCTTTTTTTTTTGTTTTTTTTTTTTTTATTATTATTATTTTATTTCTTTTCTCCATCGATACATGGTGTGAACATTCGTGTCGTATCGACGTAACTTACCTTCCAGCTGAAAGAAAGAGGCGTGACAACACAATGCATTCGTGATACACAATTTAAAAAAAAGAAAAAAACAGGTTCGGGTGTGTGGAACACGATCGGGGCTGGGGGCTGCGGGGC
>NW_006264105.1:10911-11766 GCF_000469605.1 Apis dorsata
ATAATAACTATAATTATATAATAATATATAATAATAATATTAATAATAGTCATCAATAAATATATATTATAACCAGAACACCTTGGCAGATAACAAATAATAAGCAAGCACGGTAACGCTCGGCATTATTTCGCTTAAGAAGAAACGATTTGTACCCGAAACGGAGTCGTTACCGGAAAGAATTCAGCCTTTATTCATTTATTTATTCTTTTTTTTTTTTTTCCATGTTCCCCGGATGTTTTTCAAGATGTTTTCGAGCCTATGGCACCGGTTCTTTTTCTTTTTTATTTCTCAATACAATTTTTTTTACATATCTGACGAATTTCGAATAAGCTCGTTTTTTTTTTTTTTTCAGTGCTTTGCTGCTTCTTTCTTCGCTCTATTCCTCGTTCTCTCTCTCTCTCTCACTCTTTCTCTACCATTTTCTCTCTGTCTCTCACACACGCATACACACACACACTCTCTCTCTCTCTCTCTCTCTCTTTCTTTTTCTCTCTCGTTTTCTTTCTCTCTCACTCGCTCATTCACTCACTCACTCACTCTCTCTCTCTCTCTCTATAACTCGGAATTACAAAATAATTCTATTCAACGGTATCGCGATGTGTATCGTTCTCGCACAGGTAATGATATCGTCGATGGTATATGTCTGCTTATGTATCCGTGGGTGATCGCTAATTTAAATCTATCGTACGGTAATTGAACGGAATTATGGCTTATGATATTATTATTTTAAGAAAGCTTGTTGTGTGTATGAAAACTGCTGCTTGCTTTCCTGTCTGTACTGTATAATAATAGCTGCTTGGCTGCTTAAAATGTTAAAGAAGATAAAAAAAAAAAAAAAAAAAAAAAAAAAAA
>NW_006264105.1:11795-15879 GCF_000469605.1 Apis dorsata
GTCTCTATTGCGTATAATTCTACGGGATAATAATTACAACAAGAAAAAAAAAATGGGGGAAAAAAAAAAGTAATAGGCGAACCTAGACGTGTGTGTATTACTATGTATACGTATGATGTGCCTCTTATACCCATGACCATTAATTAAAAAACAAGTAATAGTATCTGTGCGCTAAAAGCCTAACTTGTAAAAAAAAAAAAAAAAAAAAAAAAAAAAAAAAAAAGAAAACGTAGACAAAAAACGAGAAAAAGCGAACGAAGGAGACGTGGATGTGTCAGATACAAACAAAAGGTGATAATAAGGGAACTTGTGTGTGTGTGTGTGTGTATGCGTGCGTGCCTGTGTGCGTGTGTGTATGTGTGTGTGTGTCGTTTTATCAACGAATGAATATTGAAAAAAAAAAAAAAAATCACGCGTTGCCGCCGATTCTATTATACACGTATGCATGATTATATACCGCTTTTTTTTTTTTATTCCACTCATACTTTCTCAGTTGATTCGAACTGCTGCGGTGCCCTGCCAATCTGATCGCGTTGTTCACATGCTTTCCCTCTAACCGTGTTTAAACTTAAGGAATTACATACTTTTAATTAACATTTGTTTGGTAACATCAGTCAAGAAACGTTAAAGATCAGTCCAATGTAAGAGTCGACTAATTAGAACGATTAAAAGGAAAAAAAAAAAAAAAAAAAAAAAAAAGGAAAAAAAAGAAAATAGAATAAATCAGTCCAATTCAGTCTGACGCTAAAGCGTGTCGCGGTTGGCAAACGGATGGCTGCTAACTACGATGATCGCAATCAGGTACGCGTCTCGAATTTATTTTCGGCCCTCTCTCGTTGAATCGAAAAAAATCGTTCGTAAAATTCCATCCCTTCGATTGGAAAAAAAGATTCGAACACGAAAATATTCAATAATTTTTCGAATCGAGAAGAATATCGTTCGCGGAAATCTTCCCGCGTAAAATTTCGTGTCTCTTCGATCGAAAAAAAAAAAGAAAAAAAAAAATCTCACTCGTCTTTCTCTCATCGATCTCCGTGTTCCGTGCAAAAACTCCATCCCCAAACTGGGTCCACACCTTTCGATCGAAAGGGAATCGGACACACTGGATTTTGCCAGCCGCGACACGTTCGATTCAACAATTCAGTCTTTCGAAGTTCGAAAACGAAATTTTTTCGAACGGTTCATTTTGCACTGGCCAATCGTTTTTAAAATTAGTAAGGAAGCACCTTCGCTCCTTTGTCTTTGCGCGCGTTTCGCAAGGCCAACTACAGAGCGCGAATTCCGAGAACGGCGTGTCATCATCTCCCGAAGGGGTGTCCCTATGCTCCACGAGCCGTCGGTGTGCATAATAATTAATAAATTATTTTAGAACCGCGGTTGCACGGTCTCGCAATTTTCGTGACGCATTAACGTAGAGCGATAAATTAAACGAACGACAAACGAAAAAAGTAAAAAAAAAAAAAAAAAAAAAAAAAAAAAAAAAAAAAAAAAAAAAAAATAATAATAAAAAAAATAAAAAAAGAAGAAGATACTCGAATAAACTTCTACTAAATATATAATTTGCAGTTAAATATGTTCATTCAATTTATATTAATTTCATTAATAATTTATTATTCTCATAATATAGCGCCGACCGCGGATCGGAAGGCGAATATATATTTTCCGCAATTATATTTGGCCATTTTTACAGTAGTCACAAATCAATTTCCTTCGAATAAATCTACTAGTTTAAATATTATATTCAATATCAGTTCTTTCTTCTTCAGTACTGACTACTATAAAATTGTGTTTCGTTACTCTCGTAAATTTAAAGCTTCGTTCTTCCTCATTTCCTCTATCCAACCAAACAAAGAAACACCACACTCTTTCCCGACATCGTTCCTTTTTTTTCCCCCTCCCCCGCTCATTATTATTTGCATTAAGAAAAAAAATGTTCGGCGTCGAACGTATTTTCGAAGGAAAAAATTTTTTTTGTCTAAAAAAAGCGACCCCCCTACCCTCCTCTCCTCCAATTCTTCCCCTCCCTTTCCCCCTCTTTTTTCCTCCTCTCTCTCTCTCTCTTTCTCTCTCTGTCTCTCTCGACACTCGGATCGCGAAAAATCGCGGGAAATCGCGGGAAATATCGTTCATTTTTTTTTCGAAAATACGACCGTCGCGGACCACTTAACAGAATATAACCTAATTTAAATTATCATAGCCTATCTAACGATGTACAAGTGTGTTCACGTGTTATCCCATGTTGATCGAGTACAAGTACAGTAGTATAGTAGTATATCGAGCTGTCAGTGTCAGTCTGTGCGTGTGTGTCCGCATACGCGTGTGTCTGGGCTGGGTCTCGCACCACTTTTCGTACAGCGATGCACACTGATTCGGTACAATCTTGTTGTTGTTCTTGTTGTTGTTGTTGTTATTGTAAAATATATATGTATATATATGTATATATATATTTATGTATATCTGTGTGTGTGTCTATGTGTGCTCTGAGGATTATTTTGCGATCGATCCTCTACAAATGTCGACGCACGACGGGATCTAGTCTGTCTATAATGTTTCAGAACCCCTTCGAGCCCTTCCTTGACGCTCGTTTTCCTGACCGTGAGCGTTTCATCAAACTCATCTCGCTTCGACGTTCAAAATTCCATTTCCATTTTCCACGAACCAACTCTCGCCACACATTTCTTTCCATCGATCGCGTTTTCTTTATCTGTCACAGATTTCGCGTTCGATTCGTACGTGTCGAACGTCGAATGATGATGATCGCGCGGAGGAGAAGACGAAGAAGAAAGAAGATGGGAGAAAATCCGTGACCGTGACAAGCGTCAGGAAGTTCTCGCGGGGCGGCCTATCAAACTTCTACTAAAATATAGGTATATGCTATGTAGTCGGTTATATGTATATATGGCTATTATCGTATTTAGTATATAAGTAACCTGTCAGTGTTAGTGGACCGTGTTTTTTCCTCATTGCTCATACCTTCCCCCTTTCGAACTGTCTAAGAAAAAAGAAACAAAAACCGAACGCTGTTCAAATTCGCGACACGGAATTTCTTTGTCGCTTGGAAAAGAAAAAAAAAAAAAGACCCCGTTTTTCCATGAAACGGGTGTCGTCATCGCGGCGCCTTCTCCCTTCCCCTCCAACCCCTTTAACCCGTCCCGGATCCGGACCCTTCCCCCCCTCGTGTGACGCGCGTTTTGCCGCGATAACGTAGAAAGAAAAAAGGAAAGGAAAGAAAAGAAGAAGAAGAAGAAGAAAAAAAAGAAGAAGAAGAAGAAGAAGAAAAAGAAGAAAAAAAGAAGGAATTCGAACGTGTAAGAAGCAAGAAAGTAGACGACGACTTATGCAGTTGGCAAAGAATGAAGCGTATGCAAATGAACGCGCCAAGGCCGCGAGGGTGAAACGCGGCTTCCTTTCCCGCTTTCTTCGTTTCCGTTGTACGCGGGTGACCGCGTCGAAAAAAACTCCCTCTGTGGGTGAGCGCGGAACCAAAAGGCGAAAACGAATATTGGAAGGAAGAAGAAAGAAAGAAGGAAAGAAAGAAAGAAAAAAAAAGAAGAAGAGAAAAGAAAAGAAAAGGCGGAAGAAGTATGATCGATAGATCATCGAAAGAAAGAAGAAGAAAACGAGTGTGTTTTCGTGTGTTTCGTGCCGTACATAACGAGTAACAACAAGTGGAAAAAAGGAAATTTAACGTTCGATACTAACGACGACCACGACAACAATGATAATAATAATAATAATAATAATAATAATAATAATAATAATAATAATAATAGTAATAAGTGATAAAAAATGCAACTACGATCGTCCGTACGTAATAGAGTCGTAAAAAATAATATTTAATAGTAAGATTAAGGTACTTTTTACGTAAAGCCCGTAATATATATATATATTATATTATATAGTACATATATATATATACTATTATATATAAATATATATATATACTATTTTAAATGAATATGTGTGCCTGTGTGCAAGGTACCCCTCTAAAGCATTTTAATATGGAATGAATATATTAAGATAAAATATATAATATATATTATATTATATTATATCAATATATATATATATATATATATATATA
>NW_006264105.1:15982-17081 GCF_000469605.1 Apis dorsata
CTCTTCAACACCTAAACAATTAAAAATTCTCGAGTCTTCTGATTAATCAATATTTCGTTTTACAGTCTTGTCGAAACGTTTCGGACGTTTCCGCCTAAAAGTTAGTTGGACGATGGTGTCTCCGACACCTGGAAGTATTTTTATTTTTATTTTTCGTTTTTTTTTTTCTTTTTTTCTTTTTTTTTTTTTTCACCTCCTTCTCCTTCCCTTCCTTTCCTCGCGTTAATACGTTAANTAACTACTTGTATACGTGAGTATGTGTGTGTATGTGTGTGTGTGTGTGTGTATAGCCTGCGATTAAGCCGTGTAAGATCGATAGACAGATATCGTCCGGAGCGAGTCCCGCGAGAGGACGTCGCATAAGATAAGGGGAAAAAAAAAAAAAAAAAAAAAAAAAAAAGAAAGGAGTTCGTCTTGCAGTTGATTCGCGTTCACTCGACGAGCCGACGAGATCTGACGAAGCCGCGGCACATTCCTCAATCGAATCATCGTCAATATACGTCCAAATTTTTATCGCTTTTTTATCCACCCTTCGAACCTTTTTCTTCCTCGTCTTCTCTCTTCCTCTCCCCCCTCCTCCCCAGCTTTCAAAAATTTTACTTTTTACGCAAGTAGAAAGAGTCCGGAGAGTCCACCACGCGGTATAAAAGTAGACGAAAATAACTATGCGATTTATTACTAATATTTTTTTTTTTCTTTTCTTTTCCTTTTTTTTTTTTTGTTTTCTTCCACTACTAATGTAGAATTACACGATTAATCCTCGTTTCCCCGTGATACTTGTCCAAGAGTTTCGCGAGAGGATCTCACGTAAAAGTTCGTGAGAAGGAGAACGGTAGGTCGTTTTTCTTTTCTTCTTTTTTTCTTCTTTTTTTCTTTTTTTTTTTTTTTTTTTCTTTTTTTGGATATTTGGAACGTGCGTTGAGGATGATTCGAGCGGATGCGAGCGAACTTTCGTACAACAAACTTGGGGACAAACGAGCAAGCCTCGAGTTACGGACGGTTACGCGTCCGGAAGGTCGGTTTCTCTCACAGACTTCTTCCGCGACTGTGTGTCGATGAGAAGAAAAAAAAAAAAAGAAAAAAAAAAAAAGAAAAAAAA
>NW_006264105.1:17092-18924 GCF_000469605.1 Apis dorsata
GGCAACATTTCATCGTTTCTCCCTTAACAATTGATAACACGTTATTATTGGTCGCCGGTTAAAAAGGGCCGGCGGAGGCCGGTAAAACCCCGAGGTATCGTACGACGTGTATCGCGACGTGTACAAAAAAAATCTCGTGTCCCGCGAATTCCATATGTATTCATTATCAATCGCACGATTGAGAACTCGCAAACTTGAAAATATACAATCGACGCGCATATATTCGTTGAACCGATATGATCGTCGCGCGAGTTACTTGACGAACTAGGCGCGTTCGAGAATAAAAAAAATCGCCACGTTCATCACGTTCGTCTGGAAGCACTGATTTTCTTTTTGTTTCCTGTTTTTTTTTCTTTTTTCTTTTTTTTCTTTTTTTCGTTTTTCAAACCAGAGAAGTCCCTTTCCAGGAAATTACATCGTTCGCTACATCGGCGTCGTCCTTGCTCCCACGGTGTTGTTGCGTTCTTTCTCGCCGTTGCACAGCATGCACGCGCGAAGATATCGTATACATATATACATGTATATATATATATATATATATATATGTATGTATGTATGTATATATATATAATTTGAATTACTTTTTTTTTATTTTTCTTTTTTCTTTTTCTCTTTCTTTTCTTCTTTTTTCTCATACTTTCGTCGATCGTCGATCTCCCGCATCCTCCCTCTTTTTCTCGACCGATTAAAAACTATCAACGCGAGATCACGTTACTGCAACTGGTCCCATGGTAATCGCGAACGTTAACAGATCGGCGTAAGTAACGACGGCGAGAACCGATTAATAATTAACAATTAACAACAATTCCATTAATGGCGCTCGGCTTACATTCAGCCGACGGAAAAATCGGGACGACAACGAAGGCAACAGTAACGTCGAACAGACGTCGAACAGACGCGGAAAAGGAAAGAAAAATTGAGAGGAGCAACGCGATCCTTCGAGCGGCCATGCTGTCGACGATGTTGAGAGATATCCTTCTTCTCGTCCCTCGTAGAACGTGTCGTCCATTGGCACCGTTTTCCTTTTTCCTCTTCTCCTTCCTTCCTTCCGTTTCGTTCCTTTCTTCTTTCCTTCTCTCTTCCTTCTCTCTTCCTTCCTTCCTTTCCTTCCTTCTTTCTTTCTTTCTTTCTACTACTAAGCTCGTTTCACACAGTGTTTCCTCGGCACGATCCGAGCAAACGCGACGATAACCGGCTCTATTTCTGCCTACGATGATAGATGCTCTTGTGATTGTTCAGACTGTTGAGCGTCCTGAACACCTTGTGGCAGAGGGCGCACACCGCGCTATTCAGGGGCTGGAAGTGTTGCTGCTCTTTGTGCCGTTTAAGGGTGAGCTTCGTGGAAAGGGTTTTACCGCAAACGTCGCAGGTATAGCATACACCGGGAGGGAGAAGATTGCCGTGTAAAGGATGCGACAATCTCATCGCGAGGATCGCCGACGGTAGGCCTGCTGAACCTCCACCGATAACGTTTCGTTTCGTTTCGTTTCGTTTTATTTATTTATTTATTTTTTTCCAAACGAGAGGGAAAGGATATTAAAGAAATTTATCAATGTGTTACATACGGAACGAGAGAACATCCAAGTGAAATAGATCAGCGATTCGCGGCCGCGTTAAACATACAGACGATCGAAGGTTAGACAGATAAAGAAAGAGATGGAAATAAAGAGAGAAAAGAAGTGAGAAAGCAACGTAGAATTAAGAAAAAGAGAGAGAGAAATTTAAAGCAAAGAGAAAGAAGCAAAGAAAGAAACAATAGCGAAGAGAGTTACGAAAAGAGTTAGAAAAATATATAAATATATGTATATATATATATATATATATAGAGAGAG
>NW_006264105.1:18996-19216 GCF_000469605.1 Apis dorsata
GAGAGAGTGAGAGAGAGACCAAGCACCATTGTCCGTTATAAATATCGACACCCAATTAAAAAGAATAGATATTTTCCGTTACGAACCAATGTTTGTGGCGTAGGAGGAGGCACACGGAGAGCCACGTGTGTGGATGGACCCCCAGCGCAAATCCGTGTTCGTGAAGGTAGCGGGTAGGTACACACAGAACAATGACGAACCAGAGCCGAACGTATAGCCG
>NW_006264105.1:19575-24255 GCF_000469605.1 Apis dorsata
CAACGAGGGCCTGAGGCGTGGAACGCGTGTACCTATTGGCATCGAGGCACGGACTCTCACACGAGGCGAGTATATACGTGTCACGGGGTCTGGGGGTTATATATGGTGTAGTACACGGTGGGGTATATTGCTTGTTGTATATAGGTCGGCCGGAAGCGCACGCAGGGCAACGAGGTGTAACGCGGCCAAACAGAAGAGAAAAGAAAATGCAAAACGAGGCGAGGTTGCATAATAACCGCGAAGGTTAACGAGCGGCACGACGTTACCCGCGTGCACCTTTCTCCGATACGTGGAAAATAACAGGGGCCGCTCTCTCTCAGCGTACAAAAAGAAACATTTTATTTATATAAATAATCATGGTAAATTGTAAGAATAATATCAATATAATAATATTAATAATAATAATAATAATAATAATAATAACAATAATAATTAATAATATTAATATTAATAATAATAATAATAATAACAATAATAGTAATAATAATAATAATAGTAATAATAATAATAATAATAATAATAATCAGCATAATGTAAAAGTAATAAAGATAATCGATCATCGACGATAAATTCGTTCGAGAATCTGATTAATCATAGTTGTGTGACGAGAAAAAAAAACAAGGATACGATAAGCGTATACGTGCGCGAGTACTATTGGACGTATGCTATCCCCGAAAGCCCGATAAAAAAAATAATAATAATTAGAGAGAGAGAGAGAGAGAGAGAGAGAGAAAGAGAGAGAGAGAGAGAGAGTGAGGGAGAGAAAAAAAAAGAGAAAGGACAACAAACAGGAGATTAAAAGAGAAGAGAAACGAAGAGTTTACGTATCGCGTATGCGCATGTGTGTGCACGTATATTTATAAACTTCTATATACTTATGTAATTATATTCGTGTATCGATAAATTCAGATATAAAAGACTTTTTTTTTTCTTCTTCTTCTTCTTCTTTTATTTACACGGATTTACGTACACACGCAAGCGCGGTCCACGCCGCGTCTATTCTCGTTTGTTGAACAAATTTATGTACATTCTACGTACAGGCTCTCTCTTCGTTAAGAATATTCTACTCGTTCGAAGCCGATGTTTTTTTACGTCGCTTTCGATTTATTTCCACGGGGAATCAAGAAACGCGACATCTATCACAATTTTTTCGTTCTCCACATCGCAGTCGCGAAGTAACGTTAAGCAAAGGAAAAACAAAAAAAATAATAATAATAATAATTATAATAATTATAATAATAATAATAATAATAATAATAATAATAATAATAATAATTGTATAACGAAAGGTAACCATAGATAAAACTATCTCCCGATAATGATAATCGTCGAGAAAAGAAGGAGATATTTAAAGAAACGTAATTAAAAAAAAAAAAAAAAGAACGAAGAAATAAAAAAAATGATTATTCGAATTAAAAAAAAAGAGGAGGGAGGAGGGGAGGAGGAGTAAAAACACGACCCATACATTTCGAGCGACCGATACGATCGAACGCGAATTTCCAACGTGCGAATAAATTAAAATTAATGTTAAAATTCGTACCGATCGAAATCGGTCGAGCAGAATGTAGCAAACCGTCAGTTTAGCGATCGACGTTGATTGTCTCGATTTTAAAAATTGTTCTCCGAGACGGAGAATGGATCCCGCGATCCCGATCACATCCCCTCCCCCGCCCCCAAAATGCAGATTTCCGATAACCGTTGCAATTTTCCGAAATAATTCCGAACGCAAACGAACGTGAAACGAGGGAGGAAGGGGGAACGAGGGGGAGGAGGAAGAGGGGGAGAGGGAGGGAGGAAGGGAGGGAAGCGTCAATACGATAATTCGTAAATAATTCATTGCACCATTTCCCGCGAGAAACGCATATTTTTAAAAGTAACTTTTTTCTTTCTTTTCTTTTTTTTTCCCCCCTTTTTTTTTCTTTCTTTCTTTCCTTCTTCTTCTTCTTCTTCTTCTTCTTCTTCTTCTTCTTCTTCTTTCCTTTGGCTGAGACTTAAGGTACCTCTACGCGCGTCTCTCGATCGTCACGTTCGTCGCTCTCTTCGTTAAAGGAGACAGGTAAGAATCGTGCGTGAGCAAAACGTGCAAGGTCGTTCGTTTTGCTTGTTCCCGGCCAATTCCTTCTTCTCCTTTTCGATGGATGGACGGGAGAGGGAGAGAAAAAGAGAGAAACAGAGAGAAACAGAGAGAAAAAGAGAGAGAGAGACGGGAAAAAGAAAAGGAGACAGACGAGCGCGCGTCTAGTTACCTCGTCAACGTTCTTACGCGTTGAGAACAAGCGAAGAACATTACGATCATTAAACTTACGTTACATTAACTTATTATTAATTATATATATATTTTCACTGTTTTTGTACTGCGACTCTCCATGCGACACCGTATCCTACCGTACTACTACGCCTTCGACAACCACCCTTCGTCAACTAAAAAGTATAAATACGAGAAGAAAGAGATTGATCGAAAGGGGGACGCTTGCGTTGTTGTTTTCTTTTTTTTTTTTTTTTTTTTTTTACTTTTTTACTTTCCGGAAATCGGAACGGTTCTTAAGTGAGAAGAAGAAAGATCAGTGTTCAGAGGCAACGAGAATTATACTCGCGGAGAAAAAAACTCTCATCCTCCCGAATCGTTCTTACTCTATCTCGAGCACCTACTTATTTATTTATATACGTTCAACGCAATGTATATATATATGTATGTGTATGTGTATATATATATATACATATGTATATCTTTCTCTTTGTAACCTCAGTAGAAAAATTAATTAAATTTCCGCGCGATTCGAGCACCACGAGGTTCTCAGAAACCTTTCGTTTTACGCTTTCACTCGCATCTCCCTCGCATCCCTTTTCATTCCTTCATTCCTTCCAATGGCGATCCAATATATACGTCCGCTCGAACGAAAATATAAAAGAGAAAGAAAAACTATATAATACAACAATCGTATCGTATCTATTATCACATCTTATCTTTCCCGCAAAACGAACAGGCAGGCAGGCGGTTTCTAACGGTTCTCAGTTGGGAGGGTTGTACGTAAAAGAAAAAAAAAAAAAAAAAAAAAAGAAGAAGAAGAAGAGAAAAGAAAAATGAAAAATGCGAGCCAACGATCCGGCGGTGGCGTTGGAGAGAAACGTGCGCAAAATAATCGGCAAAAATCCTATAATAAAGGCTCGTAAATAAGTATCTCGATATACGTGGCACGACTAACTAACTAACTAACTAATTTTCGAAACTTGCGAAATTTCCTCGAAACCGAGAACATGAGAAAATTATTATTCGACCCATTGTTAATCGTCCCTGATGAGGAGATTCTTTCAATGACTCGTCGACACGGGACGAGCGTGTGCGTGAATGTACGATTATCAAACTCGAATCTTTTTCTTTTTTTTTTTTTTTTTTTTTTTTTTTTTTTTCTTAATCTTAATCTCTCTCGTCTAATCGTTCGGTGAAATCGAGAAAACTCCTAACTCCTAATTGCAACAATCTCCTCGAATATTTTCCTCGAGAAATCGGCGAGAGGTTCGAGAAACCGAAAATTGGCGAGAGAGAAGAGTTTTCAAGGTTTCGCGGGCCCTCCCGAAAAGTATTCGCGACATCTCGTTCTTTTCTATCCCATTCGCGATTGTTGTTGCTGTTGTTGATCCTGTTGTTGTTGTTGTTGTTGCTGTTGTTGATGTTGCTGAGAGGTAACTCTGTCCGAGTGCTCTCTCTGCTCTCTCTCCCGTTCGCGCATCTGTTCCATCTCCTTCCGTTGCTGCTCGTTCTTGCTGTGTTGGCGATGATAGATGCTCTTGTGGTTCCGGAGGCTGTTCAGGCTCGAGTAAACCCGCTTGCAGATGTTACAGATCGGTTCCTTGCTGGGCCTGGTGTGCACGTTCTGTATGTGCCGCCTCAACCGCGTTAGGGAGGTCAGGATTTTGTTGCAAGGCTCGCATCGAAACTCATCGGTCGCGCCGCTGCCAGCCAACGGACCTGGCGGCAGAACCAGACACAGGGGTTACTTTTTTTTGGGTTTTTTCGCCCGAACCATCGTCAGTCAGGTCGAACGTAACGTCGGGCACGTACGTAACGTAGGTACGTAACATAGGAGGAATCGGGGGGGGGTGATTCTCCACTCCCTAGAGAGTCCTCTCCCTAGACACACAGGTGTCGCGTGTGCCCCGCGATCCTCCTCATCAGTTCTCACTCTTACACCACCATCTACCACCTTTTTTTTATTTTTTTTTTTTCCGAGCCGAGAGAGAGAGAGAGAATATCGTGCGCCCTTCTCGATTAGTCGCGCACACTAGTTGCACCGTCACCCGACCAAGCCGTGCTCAAACCGTCTTTTTATTTATCTATTTTATTTATTTTTTATTTTTTGTTTTATATATATATACTTTTTTTTTTTTTTTTTTTTGCGTTACTTTGGAACCACGTAATTATGCTTGCAGGTGCTACCACATCATGTATGTATATAGCATCTTCATCGTACGCTCGTTCTCTACTTTTTATCTTTTTATTTATTATTATTTATTATTATTTTTTTTTTTTATTTCTTTGTTATACACGTGTTATACGTGGTACGGCGTGCGCGCTTTCCGAGGAGAAAGTACTTCACCCTTCTGCATCGTTTTCTTCTCACCATTGTCACTGTTTACCAAGTTTTTTCTTTCTTTTCTTTTTTTTTTTTTTTTTTTTTTTTT
>NW_006264105.1:24483-24830 GCF_000469605.1 Apis dorsata
CTCTCCTCGAAGCGGACGATTACGTCAAAATTCTATTAGCAACGATTAGAGAAGAAGATTCCGAAGGTTTTCGATTCGATTCGGTTCGATCGTTCTCGATTTTTTTTTTACTGCATGAATATCGATATCTTTACGTGGAATTGGACAACATATACATACGCGTAATTTCGTGTCGTGATTCGTGATCAATGACAATGGCCACAGAATGGATCGCAGAAGGGTTTATTTTTTTTTCCGGGTCGGAAGGCGACGTGTGCCGTACCATTTCGATTCGTGATTCGTCGTCATGCTCTTTTTTTTTTTTTTTTTTTTTTTTTTTTTTTTTTTTTTTTTTTTTTTTTTTTTTT
>NW_006264105.1:24880-27016 GCF_000469605.1 Apis dorsata
TATTATTTTTTTTAGCGCTTACGATTACGATAGTAGAGTGCAAGCAATTCCAAGATTCCAGTGAACGATTTCTGTGAGCGATGACGTTAGTGTTTTTCAGAGCACCAGAGATGTAATTCCATGTCGATGCGTATTATTTACAGCAAGACAGAGCAGAGTAGATTCTTGTGGTGGTATACATGTGTATATAAATATTATGTATATATATATATACAAGGGTGTGATATTTTGTCTAACGGGATGATGCGATGAAGCGAAACACTTGATTATTGATCTCTCTGTATTTTCATTTAATATACATTTAATGCGTAATACGTGATGACTCGCAAAACGGAACGGAACCCTCCGCCTATATCATTCGTATATTCACGAATTTTTCCATGTAACGACTACCGTTCCGGGTAATTTTTTTTATTTTTGGTATATGTATATTTTGTCAGTGAAACAACAAATTTTTTTCATTCCATCGAATTCTCTTTTATTTCTCTCAATTCAATTTTCTAACGACATTCACTATAGAGCAACAATTACGTTTTTTTTCTTTTTTTTTTCTTTTTTTTCTTTGCGCGCGTTTTGCCTTAGCCTTAACTAACTACTACGATCCCGCGACAGTCAATAACGTCGTTCCTCTTCTTCTCGCACGAACGTCGCGAGACACAAGATTGACACAAGTCCGTCATTGTCGGCGAAACGTTATAGAAAATCTGATTGATCGATCCAAGCATGAGAAAGGCGCAGAGAGAGAGAGAGAGAGAGAGAGAGAAAGAAAGAGAGAAAGAGAAAGAGAAAAAGATTCAGAGGGGAGATATGGCGGACGGAACTAGAAATACGAGAAAAAGACAGGGAAAGAGGAGAGAAATTAGTCCGTGAATCGATATCTAAAAATTGTTTTTTTTGAGCGCCTGCAGATAGGATAGGGGTTTGTAGTTGCCGATCGGCCGATAAATAGATTCGTACTTGGTAAACGAATACGTTTTCCGCGGCGAAAAAACTCTGTCGGCAAAAATACGTATTCGGAGAAAGAGAGGAAAAGAGAGAGAGAAAGATTGCACAGCCGCTATGCATCCTTCTCCATAGTCGATCGAGCACACCATCACCAGTGGTGGTGTCGCTAATCGACGGAGAAACGTAACAAGGTTGACTTTATCGTCGGGTAAAATACGCAAGGGTAAAACCTACCCTTGGCTCGCTCTCTAGGGTGGATGAGGAAGAGCACGGTCGTACCGGAGGAGAGTGGTATCGATTTTCCCGCGGGAAAGATTGCTCGCTCGTGAACTTGGCGCGAAACTAGATGGCGGAACTTATTTGGGATAAAAGGGTCGCTCGTGAAACGACATCTTTGGCGTGGTAATCGAGGTAATCGGTAACGTTGATCGAAAAAAAAAAAAAAGAGAAAAAAAAAAAAAAAAAAGCAGACTAGGATCATGGTGTGTGACGGTAACGGAAATTACTACAACGCGAATATATATTAAAATTGGCTAAACGATTGTCTCTTCGCTTCTTTCTCATGCCGGTTAACGGCGCGTTCTCTCTTCCTGGATGGATCCTCCGTTCCAAGACGGAACCTCTTGCACGCGTATCCGGTCAAGACTAGACCATCGGTGTCTGCCAATACTTGGCCTCGCACTGTTCCTCGTGCTCCTTCCGCTCTTTCTTCGCGTGATACTGACTCTTGTGACTGACCAGACTGTTCCTCGACTTGTAACTCCTGCCGCACTGGTCGCAACAGAGCGACTGCGGCACGTAAAAATGCGTGTCCGCCAGATGTCTCTGCAGGGACCAGGCGCGGGAGAAAGTCTTCTGGCAAAAGCTACAGTAAGTACCGCTGATCGAGCGGCCGGTGTACTTGAGATCTTGAGCCTCGGCCTGTGCCCTGGCCGCCGTCGTCGTCGTCGTGTCGCCGCGGACGTGCTTCGAGGACGGCGCCTGCGAGTTCCCGTTTTGCATCAACCAGCGAAGATCCGTGAATGGTACGGTCTCGTTCGTGGCAACCGTCCTCGGCTGGTGTTGTTGCTGTTGTTGCTGTTGTTGTTGTTGTTGCTGTTGTTGCTGTTGCCTGGCCTGTTGGCGCATCTGTTGCCCGTTATTGGCGGCATTATTGCAGGCCGAGTCCCGTTCCGACTGCAGATCGATCTG
>NW_006264105.1:27070-27321 GCF_000469605.1 Apis dorsata
TGAGCAAACAGGACTCGAGCTCGTCTATCTTGGGCGACAGAGGTTCCGACTTGAGCACGATCTGCATCTGATCGTTAATGTCGTCTAAGAGATCGATAATGGGTAGGTCCGGATGGTGTTGGTGCTCCTGCATCATCTCGCACTGACTAGTTCCCGTACTATGGCTCGATTGGCCGGTTTGCCGTTGACCGTCTCCGTTGGTAGGGGACTGCCAACCCCCGTCCTCCTCGGCGACCTCCCGGTCTGCAACC
>NW_006264105.1:27839-31035 GCF_000469605.1 Apis dorsata
TGTTCACGCCGGATTTAACGAACGTCGACACCGATCTCTTATCGTCTCATCGGGGAGGACGTGGTGGTCTCGCGTCGGAAGAAAGGCCGAGAGATGGTCGTGAATGCGAGAAAGGGAGAAAGGGGAGGAATGGAAAGGGGTGGCGCGCGGTGGAAAAGGCTTCGGTTTCCGGCTAAATGGATAACGGACGTCGTTAATCGTCGTGCATCGCCCGTTAAAAGGAGAGAAGAATCGCGAAAAGACGACCGAGAGAGGAGGAGAGAGAGAGAGAGAGAGAGAGAGGCAGAGGAGGGTTGAAAGGTGGGCTAAGAGGGAAGATAGGGCGAGTGTACATTCATCGTCTCATAAAAGCCGGTACAACGTTCGCGAGTATGAGATGTCGATACAACAACGAGAGAGCAGTAGCGGAGGTAGTAGTAACGGGTGGTAGTAAGTGTAAGGAGTAAGGAGTAAGGAGCAAGAGCAAGAGCAAGAGCAAGAGCAAGAGCGGGAACATAACGGCGATGCTTCTTCTTTGCGGGATTTTACCCAGCCGGTTACCTTAGCAACCGAACCCCCCCACGTACGACGCTCCTTCCCCCGTTTTTCCGTGGTGCCGGGAAGGGGATATATACCTAGGATGCGTATTATTCTTAATAACCCCCGTATGCCGTTGCGCTGTATTATGACTGATGTTGACTCTAAGCGGAGAGCCACGGCGATCGATAGCTCGCTACCACCGCGACTATGAAACCGAGAGAGAGACAGAGAGAGACAGAGAGAGAGAGAGAGAGAGTAGAGCACGACTAAGGGAGGGCCAAGGGGTTGTAAAGAGGAGAGAGAGAGAGAGAGAGAAAGAGAAGGGTGGAGGAGGATAGGGCCGAGGGATCGGCGGGGAGAGAAAAATCTAAGTAGCTTCCGGATTGGTTACGCGAGTCTTACGAACTTTTGAAAGAGTTACGTGGACAGTGGTGGGGACGGAAGAAGCAAGGAGGACGCGAGGAAGAACTACCCTCCCCTCCGAGCACGGCCCTTTTTCCATTCGATGCGGTTGCGCGTTTCGCGAAATCACCGCGATCAAACGATAAGTCTTCCCGGATATTGGATCGTGTGTATTTAGTCGTTCACAGAAAGGAATCGTTTCTGAAACGCGGACGAGGGAGAGAGAGAGAGAGAGACAGAGAGGATGGGATATATATCCCCCCTTCTTTCCCCAATTAACCGAAAATCGAAACGTTTATAGAGATTCGGGGAAATCTGTTCGAGATGCAACGAGTCTACGAGTGCAACGACGACGGCCTTTAGAGAGCGCGTGACGACGATGCTTTCTTCTTCTTCTTTTTTTCTCCCTCCACTCCCTCTCTCTCTCTCTCTCTCTATACGATACGTCGAATCGCGTTAATCGGTCGCGATAAGAGGAAAAAACGGGGGAGGAGAGGAGGAACGAATTTGTTCGCGGAGAGAGAGAGAGAGAGAGAGAGAGAGATCGGTGCACGCGCGCTGGTGGAGACTGGCGGCGATGCTCGAAACTAAAATGTCTCAATGAATTAAGCACCGCAACCAAGTAGAGAGACCTTCACCTTGTCTCGAACCGTGTTACGACGCCTCTCACGGAGATCGCGATTCGACGCGATACGTAAACAAGTTTCTCGTCCAAATTTCCAATCCTCCCTCCCCCGACTAATTTTTAAACGACCTCCGATCGCCGATCGTAACCGGTCCTTCGCCTCTCCTCTTACGTAACACCTTGCGAGCCTCGCGCAAGAATCGATCTCGCGTCGAGCAAAAGAAACGAACGAGAATGCATTGGCCAGCGCACGTATCGAAAGATCGGGACGGGTGAAATTTGTCGGAAGAGGCGTATCGCGACGTTTTGGAAAGTGTCGGCAAAGAAAAGAAAAGAAGGGAAGGGAAGAGAAGAGAAGAGAAGAGAAGAGAGGAGAAAAAGAAAGAAAGAGAGGAGAAGAAAAGAGAGAAAAAAGGAGAGAGAGAAAAAGAGCCACGACGGCGAATGATATAGAGCGAAAGTGTAAACGCCCCTCTCTCTTTCGCTCTCCTGCCCCTCCCTCGCGCGTTCCTAGCCCCTCTTCCCTTGTCTCGCTCTTTCGTCCCGTCATATTCTCGTCTCCGTCACACCCGCGCTCACTGTTGCGCAGTTTTCGAGGTCACCTCAAGTTCATCATCGATAATAGCACAAGGCGAAAACAAGCAGCTAGACCTGGGCGTCCCCGATAAGTACATACTACAGATAAAAAATTCCATCGGATTTGGTTCAGAACGAACTTTCGTTTGGCCTTGGGAGGCGCCGCGTACGCGGCCCAAAGTAAATTGCCAACGCGCGGATCGTTGGCTACCGAAACGAGAGGGACGGCGGCGTAGGAGGGGGGGCACGGAGAGGGCCGATGGAGGAGAGAGGAGAGAGAGAAAAAGAGCGAAAGAGAGAGAGAGAGAACGAGCGAGATGAGTAAGTATCGAGTAAATAGACGTATGCAAGGAGGACTCGCGGACGTCACGTAAGCAAGAGGCAGACTTTTGCACACACCATCGGAATCGACAACGTCGACAGATGGCAGCATGAATTCCGTGTTTCGCAAACACGGGGCCATTAGCGAGCGTTACGTAACCTACGAAATTTCTTTTCTCCTAATTTTTCGATTCCAACGCGACTCGTTCCGTTCCTCCGCTCGTGCGATACCCGCCCACAAAATCGCCATCCTTCATCGTCGACTCGAACGGAGGGGAAAAAAAAAAAAAAAAGAAAGAAATCCTAGGACGCGAGAACGCGAGAATTTCCCTTCGTGATCGCGTCGTGGAACGTCGAAAGAGTCCCCGAACCGCTCTGAAAAATTCGGTCGGCCGTTAAAAACAAAAAAAAAAAAAAAAAGGAAAGAAAAAAGAAGAATAGAAAGGGGGAAGAAAGAAACGGGAAAGGGGAAGGGGCGGAGCGCGGTATGTCCACCACTGGGAAATACGTCCCGTGAAATAAATATTTGCTCGATGCGCTACAACGGTTCTCTCTGATACAAAGAGACAGAGAAAGAGGATAAAGTGCTCGAGACTCCAGAGCCCGGCACCCGCTATTTTTATGCGGCCGGGTTTTACAACAGGTTACCGCGGATGCAGGCGTTCGCGGAAAAGAGCAGAAAACGAGAGGAAATAAAGGAAGAGGGAGGGAGGGAGGGAAGAGAGAGAAAGAATAGGGTGAAGGAGGCGGGGA
>NW_006264105.1:31475-33665 GCF_000469605.1 Apis dorsata
GAATATCTAGGCCCGGGGAAAGAATTTCTCCTCTCTTTGCGATAATGACATCGAAACCGGCGAGCGAAACGCGGGCATAGGATGCGCGGGGAAAGGGGAGGGGAGCGGGATGAATAGATTTAAAATTAGACCGCGATAAACGCATCTTCCCCTCCCCAGTCCCGCCTCTATGCAATCCCCGATCCTCCTTGGAAAAAGTAAACGCATCGATCACGCACGTACAATTATTTTAATTTCAAATGTCACGGTGCGAAATTCATCGTCTCGTTTTCGGTAAACAACCGAAGCAAATGTGAAAGGTTAACGACACGATCGACCGTATAATTTTCATTGTTTTCGCGCGATTTCCTCTCTTTTTATATACATATATATATATATATAGAAAAATTGGCGCATTCCTAACAATAATTCTGCCCTCGAATCAAAGCAGAAACAGATATTACAGAAAATTCGAGCAAAAATTCGTTCGAATATTTTTTTCTTTCTTTCTTTCTTCTCCCTCTCTCTCTCTCTCTTCTTTTTCGACGCCAAGAACGAATCTGTCTAGAGAAATACCGCAGACTGCCATATGCTCGCAGCCGGCTCCGTCGGAATAAAAAGATATTAAACCGAGAGAGAGACGGAGAGAGAGAGAAAAAGAGAGAGAGAGGGAGAGAGAGAGAGAGAGAAGAGAGCGAAGGAACAAAGAAACTCGTGCGCTCTAAGGCCCCGATCGTTGCGACAAGTGGTCGTACGTTGTACTTTCTATCTGGCACGATTGTTTTTTACGTAACCGGCCATTACGAATCAGAGATGATTAAAGAACGGGCGGAGCGTGCTATTTATTGACAAGAATAAAATTTCACTTTATCGGCATATATCGAATGATAACGAGCTTTCTAAATTAAATCTACGAAGCTTCTAGACCTTGCTCTTTTCCCGATAAAATCGTCACTATTACCACTATCATCACTATCATTATCGTCGAGTACTCGATACGAAACGGCCTCTTTCCTAATAGAAAATACAAATTCCGATCAAAGAACCACTACTACTACTAGAAAATAGAAAAGGAGGGGGAGGCGATCGAATCTACTCGCGGCTTTAGCTTCAATTTTAACGAAACGGTTAAAACGATTAGGCGGAAAGTTTCGCGGGCCCGACCGACCGACCGACGACCCTGCAATCCTATCTCCCGTCGCCTGTTCGACGGTCTGAAACCTTGCCAAAATCGCGTCGTTGCAGTTGGTTGGATCCGAAAGAAAAAAGAGAGAGAGAGAGAGAGAGAGAGAGAGAAAAGAAGAAAAAAAAGAAAAGAAAAGAAAAAGAAAAGAAAAAGAGAAAAAAAATTGCCCGTCGCGAGCGAGCAAACGCGCGCGACCGCGATAGATAGGAGACGAGCGCAAGAGCCGAGGAGTCTTGGCCGAGATAAAAATGCGAAAAAACAAACGGTCGTTCGCTGCAAATGACCGATTAGAGGAGGTGTCCCTGGCCAGGCATTTTTTTTCCTTTTTTTTTTTTTCCAACCGAGTATAATTTTCACGGTCAAGAATGATGAGTATCGTTTTTAATGGCCGTCTCTACTCGAGCATTACCCGTCTATTTTCGCACGCCCGTAACCGTCCTCCTGCTGTTTCTTCGCTCTCGCACGAATGGAGGAAACCTACCATGCGTAGAAAGAGAGAGAGAGAGAAAGAGAGAGAGAGAGAGAGAGAGAGAGAGAGAGAGAGACGGAGAGGAAGAGAGGCGACGACTTTTTCGAAAAGAAAAGGAGAGAGGGAGGGGAAGGGTGGTAGAGGAGGAGGAGGGAGGAGGGAGGAGCAGACAGAGAATACAGCGAATTAGGCTGCGGGACGAACAGTTTCGCGGACAAGTATAATTTAATGCGTCTAATGATTCGCAGCGCGCCGTAAAGAACGTGAGTGGCGTACCAAGGTCGTGGTATTTTTAGTTTGGCCAATGTTTAGTTGGCCACGTTCGTCAGAGAGATAGAGGGACCTTGAATTTCGCGGATAACATCTGCGGCCTTATCGACGGCCCCTGATAACTTTTTCAGTACTAACCTAGTATAAGCCAGCCGTTCAAATATTAAATTCGGAGGAGGAGGCGGCGATTGGCCGCACCTGAATTTACTTAACGACGTTACTGCTTACAGGACGCGTTTATTAAAGAAAAAAAAAAAAAAAAAAAAAAAAAAAAAAAAAAAAAAAA
>NW_006264105.1:33719-34743 GCF_000469605.1 Apis dorsata
TAATCGAGAGAAAATAAGAAAAGAAAAAAGAAAACACGAATCTCCCTTCTATGTTTTTTACCTCCGTTTGTCCTTCTCCACTGGAGGAGGAACCGAACACCGCGCGGCGTGGAAATCGCGACGTGGTAAAAAAACGTGTAAAAATTACGCGAAATCGTGCCACGATACATGTCCGCTCGAATCGACGAACGAAACAAAAGTGAAATTGTATTGTATTGTATTCGTCCTACGGCGCGACGATACACGCCGAATGGAAACAAACGTACGCGCCGTATATAATCCCAAACATATACAAAGTCGAAACTTCGAAATCGTTTATCGTTTATTAAACGAGTTTAACCCTTCTTTTCCCCCCTCCCTCCTCCTCCCCGCTCTCGATGCGCGCGTTGCACCACCCCCGAATGTGCATACGAACGCGAGCTTCGAATAGTAAAAAAAAAAAAGAGAGGAAATTTTTTTAGAAACGACGAAACGAGAACGGAGAAAAAAAGAAAAAAAAGAAAAAGAAAAAGAAAAAGAAAGAGAGAATCGCCAATAAGTCGAGAGATATTACCGGAATAATTTTACCATATGGTGAACGCACGTCGTACCGGGGTCAAATGTCGCTCGAATAAAAACGTAAAAAAAAAAAAAAAAAAGAAAAAAATGCGACAAAACGACCTATCACATCCTCTTTCGTAATTGGAAACGAGCAGGTTGCAAAATGTCGTGTCAAAACTTCTTTTTTTTTTTACAAATTGTAAATTTTACGCACAATTGTAATCATTGTAATCGATTATTGATTAATCGTACAAAATTATAATAAAAAGGAAAAATATATATATACATTTATAAAAATCGATGCGTCGATCGTTACGCTGTGTATATATTTTTACGTATATAAAATTATAAGCAATGTCATAATGCTGGCGACGTATCGGCGATATCGCGGTAGCTGCGTATTTTCCGTTACCAAACGTTAAACGGGACGACAACACTGATATACGAAAGTTAAAAAAAAAAAAAAAAAAAAAAAAAAAAAAAA
>NW_006264105.1:35067-38678 GCF_000469605.1 Apis dorsata
ACGGCACGTATATAAAACGTGGAGTAACGAGGGATCGATCGTCGATCGAAAAAAAAAAACGACACTTGACGCGACTCAGAGAAATTTTTAAAGCGTTTAAAATAAATTCGTTTTTGTAAAATGTTTTTTTGGCGGAGACGATTTATCATTATTAGGTGTATTTATTAGACAACAAAGAGAACGACAGTCACTGTTGTCGTTTCACTGTCGTCTTAATTCTTCTGCGTTTTCTTTTCTCCTACATCCTTTTGTTCGTTTCGTTTTTTTTTTTTTTCTTTTTTTCCTTTATTATTTCTCGATCATTTTCCAGGGGGTTCTTTTTCGATTTTTTTTTTCTTTTTTTTTTCTCTTTTCCATTAAACGTGAGATAGAGATTTTGCGGCAGATACTTTGTACAGTGATGCCAAACAGTGATGGTTGCTTTCATCGCTTTATGCCAATTAGAATGATCGGATCGAATTCGACGACTTCGAAGGAACGAACGTATCCGCTGTATTTCTTTCTTCTTTCTCTGCCCCGCAGTTGTCCGTATACGACGAGCGCGTATCTATAAAACGATATCGATCGATTCCGCGCGATTCCACAGCGGCTGTGTATGCGTGCGCGTGTATACGTATACGTATATCTTTTCTTTCCATTTTGCGCCAAGAAATTCGCGGATCGTTCCGTGGCCGAATAGAGGAAGACGGATCGATAGATCAGCAGATAAATTCATTCCAATCCAATCGCGAATCCGGTTTGATAATCGCGCGTTAACGTTACATGACATCGTATGAAATGTAGATGCAAGGCGAATTTCGACAAATGATATTCATTTTGAGTAATGATGATATCGATGATTTTTTTGTAAACGCATGCTAATTAGAAGAAGAAGTTTTAATCGTCCAAGCAGACAGTAATGCTCTTTCACCGCAACCAAATAAAAAAATAAATATATATATATATAATATGTATGTATGTATGTATGCATGTATGTATATATATATATATGGTATATTCATTCTTATAAATTCGATGATTTTTGTTAGTGTTTGATATAACTGCACAAGTCCTTCTCTTTTTTGTTTTTTTTTTTTTTTTTTTTAGTTACTTTTTTTTTTTCCTTTTTTTGTAATTTAAGAGCGAACCGCCACACCGCGGACAATTGCGGGCCACGATGTGATCGACTGTGATGTGATCGATAGAAAATATAAATGGAACAGCATAGAAGAAAAGTTGCCCTTTTGTTTTTTTTTGTTTTTTTTTTTTTTTTTTTAGTTATTTTTTTTTTTTCCTTTTTTTGTAATTTAAGAGCGAACCGCCACACCGCGGACAATTGCGGGCCACGATGTGCTCGACTGTGATGTGATCGATAGAAAATATAAATGGAACAGCATAAAAGAAAATTTGCCCTTTTTTTTTTTTTTGTTTTTTTTTTTTTTTTTTTAGTGAAAAATCAAAAGAAATCAAGCTCGTTCAAGTCAACATCCCCCATCAACGAATCGAAAATCGGTAACGTATTTCAGTTCATCGTCAATACACGAGAACACGCATACAAGTATATATATATACACAGGGGGAGAGGGGCGGGGGTTGTGTTCCAACTCGTGTTCCCTCGAGTTCCTCGACTTCGTTGATTCTAATGATTTTACATTTGGGCAGAGCCAGGTAGGAAGTAAGTAAGTAAGTAAGTAAGTAAGTAAATAAGTAAGGCTTAATTCTTACCTTGCGAAGTTCCTGCCAAGTCCGGTGGTTGCAACCCGTGGCCCATTCCTGGAAATTTCACTATCGTCACACGTAGCAACGAACGTTCTCTCGCGACAACGATCGAACAACGGCCTGTACGCAACATCGCAATTAAAAACTCTTAGCTCGAACTAAAGGCTAAACTTACTTTGAAACTAGAAAGAAAGAAAGAAAGAAAGAAAGAAAGAAAAGCAGAGAGATAGAGAGAGAAAGAAAAAGGGAGGTAACAAAAAAAAACGATGCAAGAAGAAAAAGAAAAAAGAAAAAGAGGATAATGCATGCTCAATAATCGCACAAAATCGGTCAAATGAAAATTGGTCAATGCGTACAGGCCTGTGTTCCGAGCAGGAATTTGTCCACGTACCTGACAACGGTGTATGCTCCGTGGCTAACGCCGCCATACTGAAATTAAAGCTTCCTGGCGTGGGTGGGAAGATTTTCGTCTCGGACAAAAAATTGGGGGTGGACGTGTGCTCGGACTCGGCCTCGTGCTCGTTACTGCTCGCGGACGCGGGCGGCCGATCGGACGCGGCGGCGCCGGAATCGGACGAGTCCTCGTTGTTCCCCGCGGCGTTACCGCTGTTACCACCTGTCAGCTCCAACGGCTCGCACTTGATATTGTCCTCGAGGGGGCTGTTCTCCTCGTGCACCCCGTTCCCCTCCACCTTGCTCGACACGTGGTTGTTCTTCACCCCCATCGAGAAATCGGTGGGCGTAGCGTCGTTGTTGTTGAGCGGAGGCGAAAGCACCCTCGGCTTCTTCGCCGTCTCATCGTGGGGATCGGGCGTCCGTCTCTCGTTCCTGCGTATCTGCGCTCTGCGCAACAATTGCTGCACGGTGGTCGGTGTCGGGGTGACCGGCGTCGGTGGTGAACCACCCCTGGGAAAACTCTCCTCCAATTTCTCGTGGAAAGGAAGGTGATTGCCACCGGCGGCCAACGCGCGCACGTGGGACAGCTGTAACGTGAAGAGAAGGAGGAAAGAAAGAAAGAAAGAGAGAAAGAAAGAGAGAGAGAGAGGCTGGATGAAAAGAGGGAGAAGAGAGAGAGAGAGAGAGAGAGAGAGAGAGAGAGGTGCGATCAAGGCAAGCATCGGAAAGAATAAACAAGTAAAGTGATCTTCGATGAAGAAAATAAAATAATGGTGTATGCATATCGTCCGTCAATATACCGCGCATGCCCCCGAGACCACGATTACGATTGCTCGCTTTCTATTTGTAACCACCGCGGGCCGGTTATCTTTGTTTGCTTGACCTATGACAATTATGGATTGGAATCAAGATGGATACACATTGTGCACCGAGATAAGGGTAAAACTCTTCTCCAGAGTTGAAAGTCACGTCTACGTATCGGAGTAAGATAACATGCGGACCGTAATCAATTTGCTGGCTTGCCGATAATTAATTACAATACGGAGGTAATGCGATGCCCGTTATGAATTTTCGCGTGTACGTATCGCGGGCACGAACGGCCATGGAGGGGGGAAAGGAGGAGCAGCAGGAGGAGGGAGGGAGAGAGAGAGAAAGAGAGAAAGAGAGAAAGAGAGAGAGAAAGAGAGAGATTGTTCGGAGAAACCCGCTTACCTCGTCCCTGTCCGTTTGGTCTGCCTGTTGCGTAAGCCCCGATACCCTGAGGACTTCGGCAGTCTTCAAAAAACTGCTAAGGGAACGCTGATGCACGTTCACCTCCCCGTGATAGATGAACTCGACCAATGCGTGCAAATCGCTGAACGCTACGTCCTGAAGTACTATCACCGGGTGTTTACACGGTGTGCTCTGCAAAAGGGGAAGCGAGGGGGGAAAGAAGAGACATTTTTCTCGCGATACGTTTTTTAATTTAACATTGACTCGAGGTTCTATATATATATATATATATATATATATATATA
>NW_006264105.1:39087-39328 GCF_000469605.1 Apis dorsata
CACAAAATCCTCATCGTCCCTCAAGTTCTCAAATGCCGACGTTATACTGCTTTGGTAATTGTTCCATCGCAGACAAAAGTGTTGCGTATCTACCATCGTTATATCTATTCACCTACAATCAGAAAGAGAACGGTTCGCTACAGTTCAAACAGGTGGAAACTTGACACTTATCTTATCACACACAGGTGAATTGGAAAAAGCGAGAAAAGAAAAAAAAAAAAAACAAAAAAGAAAAAAAAAA
>NW_006264105.1:39519-41883 GCF_000469605.1 Apis dorsata
TGTTTCGACGGAATACGAAATTCGAGAGCAGAAATTTTCTAGTTGCACGCGTGATAAACCGCGGGATAGATAAATTTTCGATAACCGGTTTCGCTTTCGAAATTCCAAGAGAAAGAAAAAGAGAAGGAAAGAAAGAGAACATCGTTGCAACACGAGGCATGCAACGCCGCGATCGAGGATCGATCTCGATCTCGTTACCCGAGCACGTAGTGCGATCACGAGCGTACGAAACGAGGGGAGGGTGGGGAGGGGGGAGGAGAGAGGAGGGAGAGGGAAAGGAGGAAAAAAGATATTTCGCCGTCATCCGTCCGCAAAAGGGGGAAAAAAAAAGAAAAAAAAAAAAGAAAAAGAAAGGACGGGCCGAGATTATATAATTGTTTCTTTCTTTGGCCGGTGTTTAACCGAACCAAACCGTGTTTACCGTAGGTAAGATGGCATTAGAACAGATGTTAATTCTCTTACGTTTCTCGGACCGGAGACTCACCAGAGAGAACTTATGTAACTCGCGAATTAATAACGAAGATTCGCTTATTAGGGGCAAGGTGGATCGGCACGGATATGTGCCCGTGCCGTGCGTCCAACAATATACTATTAATTCGTGACGGGAATAAGAATATTTCCAGAGGAGGGGAGGGGAGGGGAGAGGGAAAGAAAACGTATAAAATATTCTATTCGAAAATTCGACGGATTCTCGGGGATTCGCGATATTTATTTTTACTATTCGGTGGCGGTAAGAAAGGGAAGAGAAGGGAAGAGAGCACGCATGTCTTCACGCGTTCGAGAAATTGTTGCAAATCGTATCGTAGGCGCGTCTCATCGTCGCGCGAAAGGAGGAACCGTGCGGATAAGAATAAAGAGAAATATTATAAGTCCGGGCTTCTTTAACGGCCGAGAGAAGTGTCGGAAAAAAGAATAAGAAAATTGAAGAGTGCATGGAGGGAGAGGGGCGACGGAGGGGGGACGGAGGGGCGTAAAAATAGAAGCGAAGGATTACGCTACTTTTTCTTTTCCTTTTCCTTTTTTCTTTTTCTTTTTCTTTCCTTCCTTCCTTCCTTTCTTTCTTTCTTTCTTTCTTTCTTTCTTTCTTCCTTTTTTATTTATTTTATTTTTATTTTTATTTGCACCGTACCAAGAAAATTAGGTCGGCAGGCTGGAGTGAAGCCAGAACATACGATTAAATAATTCTCTCCGCCACTTATAAAAGCGCAAGCATTAAATGTATGCTGATAGTGTTATCTTAGCAAAATGATAAAAAAAAAAAAGGAAAAAAAAAAGATCTTAAAACAAATTTACAGTGCTCGTTGCCCNGAAGCAGGGGGAGGAGGAAAGAAAAAGAGAGAAAGAAAGAGAGAAAGAAGAAGAAGAAGAAGAAAAAAAAATGACAGGCGATCGAGACGAAAGCGCGAGAGGAATGCGAAGAGGATTGCGAAGACCACGAGTCACGAGTGTGCATACGATACCTTTTTCCTCAGCTATCTCGGCTAAACGGCAGTTTACGCTTTTCGTATTCGTTCTAAGGCACAATCACCACACATTATCCAGAAAGTAATCACAGTTCGAAGAAAGTAGATGCGTTATCGCGAAAGCACACCTATCACCCGTCATGCCGCGCAAGCTAATGACCGAAACAATGAACCGAATTGAAACGCTCTGCGTTTTATCTGCACAACGCCACCTCGCAAAAAAGTGCGCACTTCACAAGTTCGCGAAAAAGTCCCCTACACACGGCCACTAGTGCTGCTTCGTCGTGGCGGAATGTCATTCTCGTCGGGCCGATCCGTGCACGGCGCCTCGTCCACAACGATCCGTTTCAACGATTGCCCACCGATTTCTCTCCTTCCCTCCTCCTCTCTATCCTCGATCCTTCGCCTTCGAAACTCCCTCGTGGAAAAGAAAAAAAAAAAATCTGCCGAGAGATTATCAATCGATCGATCGATGTCCGTGGGGACGAGGGACGCGTCGCGAAACGTGATCGCGTTGACAAGACGGCCGCGCGTCAAATGATCGAGGAAAGCCGGTTATTTTCGCCGGCAAGAATAATACCGGAAGAAACGAAGGAGGAAGCAAAGGAAGAAAGGAAGGAAGGAAGGAAGGAAGGAAGGAACAGAAGAGAGGAGAAGAGAAGAGAAGAGAAGAGAAGAGAGGAGAAGAGAGGAACGTTCGGGAAGAAGGAGGAAAGAGGAGGAAGACGAAGACGAGAGGCGCAAGGGATCGGCAACGAGCGGTTTCGCGCGTGCCGCGACGCGTACACCGGACGACAGAGGGAGAAAAAATATGAAAGGAGAGACGGAATAAGCGTGTCTCGGCCGTCGTTTCCCGCTTCCAGTGGGCAGAGGCTCGCGATTCGTCGACTCTGATCGAGGG
>NW_006264105.1:41899-42522 GCF_000469605.1 Apis dorsata
CAAGGATCACATGTCTCGCGCCGGACACGAGAGCAACGAACGAACGAACGAACGAACGAACGAACGAAAGAACAAGTCGGGCGGAGAAACGGAGACAGACAGAGATAAAGAGAAAGAGAAAAAAAGAAAGAAAGAGAGAGAGAGGGAGAGAAGAGAGACACGTCGCAGAAGAAGCAGAAGAAGTCACGAGGTGTTTCGAAAAACCGGAAACGTCACGATCCTCGAAGGAGCACGTTGGAACAGCAGTCCCACCGGTGGCCTCTTTCTCCGTCACATACCGTGCGAACTAACCCCCGAAACGTCACGTCACGACTGTGCAGCTGTGTGCTGCCTTCGTCGACGCGGGCGTACGTCGCGGCGCGGCAGCGAGGCCGCACGAAAACGTACGAAAAGCCGACGATCGCCGGTACGACGAGCGAGAACGAGCGACAGGAGGGAGAAAGAGGTGCCGTCTGACGGAGAAAGACGGCCAAAGACACACACACATACACACACACACACACACACACACACATACACACACGTCTAAACACGCGGGGAGAGAGAACACGAACACGAACGGACGGACGGATGGACAGTGACAGAGAGGAAAGCGGAGAGGGAGGGAAAAAAAAAAGAGAGCG
>NW_006264105.1:42530-43029 GCF_000469605.1 Apis dorsata
GAAAAGACAAGGGCCGAAGCGTTTGAGCAGATTTCGTCGGGAATCGAATTATTTTTTTCCTTTTTTTTTTTATCTATCCATCCATCCATCCATCCGCTTCCACTCCCTTCCGTCGCGAGGATGGATATAAACCTACGGAGGATGATACGCGATCGAGGAAAGGTGTCGAGGCTTTTTTCATCTTGCGATCTCACGTGCGATCCACGATTTCCCTCCCGTTCTCCTTCCTCTCCCTTCCTCTCTCTTTCTCTCACGTCGCACGCGATTCAGAAGCGCATCCTTCGAGCGCAGCTTTTTCACGCGCCGTTTTCCCCCGTTTCGCGCGTCCAACGAAGGAATCGAGAGGCGAGGCAGACGCACTGATCGAGTCGGAAACAGATACGAAATCCGTGGAAAAACGAAAATAATCCAATATACGAATATATGAATATTCTATCTTCCCTAAAAAAAAAAAGTGACCACTCTTCTCTCTCTCTCTCTCTCTCTCTCTCTCTCTCTT
>NW_006264105.1:47633-52963 GCF_000469605.1 Apis dorsata
CCCGTTCCACTGGTGAGGAACGTTCCACTGACCTTGGTCGAATAATTCACGGTAAATAGCCGTGAGCGGGAATGCACCTCCACCAGGTTACGAAATAAATCCCACCTGTGAAAAGGACGCGCGCCCCGATTGTTAATTTTCACCACTGACAAACAAAAACCGNTGGTAAAATCTATCTAAATAAAACGCGTTTATCCTATCACGCCAAATTGTGTCTGAAAAAAAATCGACTGTCCAAACACGATGAATCACATCCTGCGGTCTATTTCCCCGAATAAAGTAGCTCTGTTCAACGGCAAATCGTATTTGCGGGATATTTTATTTTTTCAAGACCGATTGTCACCCGCGTTAAATACGCGGCCGGGATAAACGAGAGTGAACGCGACGTGTAAAAAACAAAAAAAAAAAAAAAAAAAAAAAAAAAAGGGAAAAAAGAGAAAAAAGAGAGAGAGAAAGAGAGAGATTTCTTAATTACACGCAAGCCGAGTTGAAACGAACGGACGAACGGGTGGCACAGTCTTTCTTATCCCCTCCCCCCGATCGATGGGGGATAAATAAATACACGATACGTCGAACGTTTCGTTTCGTATGGAGTACACCGCACCGGTGAGCCAGTGAGTCAGTTGTCCTTGAATGCGTGTATTCAGGATACCGCGTGTCGTCGTTCCTCCTCCTCCTCGAGTGCACACCTCCTCCGCGTTGTTTGTAAAATCGAGGTTGCGGTTGAAAAATTAATGAACTTTGTCGTAGGTAGGTAGATAGGTAGGTAGGTAGGTAGGTAGTAAGATAGGAGAGGAGAGGAGGAAAGGAAGAGAGACAGAAAGGAAAGAAAAAAAAAAAAGAGAGAAGAGTAAGGAAACGGCGGAGTAAATAAAACGGTGGCGCGTGCTGGGGAGATCGTTTGCGCGCTAACGAACGCGTGATGCGTTTAACCGTTTGCCGGGAAGAGGAGCGTCGTCGTCGCGTTAAACGTTGAATTGCGGTAAATGCGGCCCGAGGATAATAATGCATAACAACGAGGAACATAAACCTGAAGCGCGAGCGCGCGCGATAAAAAGAGAGAAAGGGACGATGGTTTAGTTGGTTGGCCGAAAAAAAAGAAAAAAAAAGACACGCGCAGGGAAAATGCAGATGTTTCGACCGGTCCTCCGCGTACACGCGGAGTCTCGCGTAGCCTCCACCTGCGTTAGATTCGATCGCGTGATACACGATCCTCTCTTTGTCTCGCGACCGACTCTACGACGGCGTGCAAGCTTGCAGGTGCCCGAGGACTGGTGTCGGAGAATCGAGAGAGAGAGAGAGAGAGAGAGAGAGAGAGAGTCNCGAGGAAAAAGGGAAAAGGAAATTTTCGTTTCCCACGTTTCGGATCGATCGAATTCGAAGCATTATTTATATCGACCTCGATTCGCGTTAGTAGACTACCACTAAATAAAGAGGGTGATGTATTTTTATCACCGGACTCGAGATAATTGGGTCGAAAAAATTCGGTGAGAAAGGTTTCGATTTCTCGCGAAATTTCGAAAACGGCATAATAGGCCGACGCGATGTGTGCCGGTGTATCCCAGGGGTTCAAGGCTATCGCTGGACCAAGACATTCCTACCCTCTAAATTCCGCCCCTACCGTCCCACCTTTCTTTCCCTCCTCCACCAGTTCACTCACACGCATTACTACCTCCCCACCAATCTACGTCACGCGTCTACTTCTCCATCTACTACACCCCCTCCCCGTCCTCCCCGCACCCTCGTCGTTTAAATAACGAGAGTCCATCCGAAATCGTGTTCCTACGCCTAAGTATCTACACGATAAGAAATAAAAATATTGGAAACGAATCTGGCTTTCGAAATCTTTCGGAAAGATGCGATTGGGAAAAGTGAAATTTCTTCGAACTTCGAGATGAATCCGCTGCGCGGATTAAAATATTATACACGTCGTTGCTTGGAAGTTTTTTTTTCTCCTCCTCTCCCCCCTCCTCTACCGATAATAAAAAAAAAAAGAACCTCGTCTCGAGCGAGAACCCGCTCCACGTTCCGCCTTTTAAACGGATTCGCTTTGTCGGGAGAGCGATTCACCCGCTCGTGAACGAAAATTTCAATATTCCGCGATTAACCTTGCTCCGTTAGACCAATTAATGGAAAAGAAGAAGGAACGAGGGAGAAGAGGGGGAGGGGAGAAAAAAGGAGAGAGAATGGAGGAACAAATGGAGGGAACGAAAACAAGAAGAGGGAAAGAAAAGAAAAAGGAAACAAGAAACGGTGGGGGGAAAAAAGTCGTTTGTTCGTGCTCGTGGTACCTGGTACACGAGGAAGCACCTCAAAAGCGCCCTTTTCGGCAGGTTTGAACCCCGGTGTGCTCATTAACCCGGCGCACCTGCCAGTTAACGCGCTCGCCAACAACCGCCGCATGAATTCGTCCCAATAGACAGAAACTGCAGCGATAAAGAATATCATCCTCTTTAGGCACGACCGTACATGCGTCCTAAATGCACTCTACACACGCGAGGCTTTCGTGGGGGGTGAGGTGGTGTCAGACAAGAATATGCGGGGTCTCTAGTCTCTCTCTCTCTCTCTCTTTTCCCCCCTCTCTCCATCTCTTTCTCTTTTTCTGCGCGCGATTGCATCGTACGTGCCCTCTCCACCTTGCTCCTTTCTCTCTGCTCTCCTCCTCTTCCACCCACCTTCCCCCCTCTTCCCATCACCTCCCTCGTTCCTCATCCCTCTCTCTCTCTCTCTCTCACCAGTGTATGTATGTGTGTATATGTATGTGTGTTTCGTTCGAACCGGTACCCTTTCCCTCCCTCCTCCCACTGCATTCGCAAACATTTGGTGGCCGTTGACCTCGAACGGGCTAATCCGCCGGCAGCCAAACAACCAATTATTTCTTTTCATCGGTATACCCGTGCTGCCCGATACACCGTGAAACGTGGGAATGTGTTAGAAGTCGGCGATGCCACACAACCGCGCCAGGTGAGAATTGCTCGGCTCGATTTCCCGCGATTTCGCCTTATATATATATATATATATATATTTGTTGTACGAAATAACCGCGCGAAATTTTACAGAGAACAGAGTTGCAACATACGCATCGAGTAGATGGAAAAGATCGAAAGAATATATTCGTTCTTTCTACTTTCTTCGAAGAAACGACGGCGCGTTAAGAGCGGAGGATAAGGAAAGTGAGGAAACGGAAAGAGAAACGCGAAGAAAACGCGAAGAGAGAGTTGGAAAAAGGGCGGCACGTTTCCCTGTCTGGCTAGTAATAGACGCGCGCTACTTGCACCGCGGCCTAGTGCGTGTCTATTCCGACACCGTCCTCTTCCACTGCAACTACGGTTAACTATCGCTGCACTCGCGCTACTGCAGCCGCTGCGCCGTACGACACGTGCATCAAAAATCGTTTCAAAATTTTTTAAGGATGATTACTTGGAACGAAAAATAAATCTTCTCTCCTCTAAATTCCCTTTCCTATAAATTTCTTCGTAGGAACCGGACATCAGCATTGTTCCTAAAGAGAGAGAGAGAGAGAGGGAGGGAGATCCGTCGAAAATAAAAAAGATCGAAATCGAAATAATCGTCTTCTTTCTCTCACCGTTATCAAGGATAACTAGTTAATCGGTGGAAAATTTTTCTTTTTTTTTTTTCGTTCAAAGCGCGTCTTATTTTTCCCCGACTTGTCCCCGGCTCCGATTTGCCGACCTACTTTTCCACCGGTGCTCGCGCGATTAATTGAGACACGATGATCCACTGAATATTTCTGTCGACGCTTAAAAATACTGAAAATAGGTCACCGTCTGTATTTTTAATTGTGCCACAGACGACAACTTAGACGATGGATGGATCCGTCAGCACCGCTTGGCCCCCCGTCTCCCCCTCCCTCCCGATTTCAAGGATCGGGCAAAAACGCGAGATCGGTTTCCATGGAATCCCGGAAGCTTGCTCGGCTCTCTCCTCGAAATGGGGGGAGAGAGGGGGGCAATGGGGGGAAGAATGGTCAGCGGGAAGAGGGGTTTCGACCGGGCAGTTCTTGCACCTTAGGCAGGGACCGTTATTCTTCGAGCGTTATTCGAGTCGTCGTCGTCTTCGTCGTCGTTGTTGTCATCGTCGTCGTTGTCTTCGGCCATTGAAGCGTTTCCTAAAGAAACGAGGGGGGAGAAGGAGGAGAGGAGGGCCCAGAGACGCCAACTTTCTTTCGTTTTATTTTATTTTATTTTATTTTATCTTCTCTCTTTCCCTCTCTTTCCTCCTCCCCCTCTCTTTCTCTCTCTCTCTCTTGACCGTAAATGGCGGTGACTCGCGGTGACGGCGAAATGCAGCTGACGAGAGGATAGATGAACCGGCACGCAACCCACGGCCGTGACATTTTTTTCCATCGAGACGGTCGTGGGTGCGCGCAAGGGCGCACATGTGCGCGTGTAACGCTGCGACGGGACAAAGAAGGAACAACGAAAGAGCCGTCCGCATAAATGCTCCCCGCCTCTCCTCTCCCCATCCTTACCGTACCGTACCGAGGGGGATATATACCTTCGTCGATATAACTTCGCCCGTTACACACTTTGCCGATTCGTCACGGATCAGCTGTGGGCCACGGAATTTTTAAATGCCGGCCGCCCATTGTTTCCATTCTCTGATTCGGCGGCGATTCGGTCACAGCTATAACACGCGATGGATGGATGGATACTGTTACCTTAATGATATGCGCGCACTGTTAATTAATCGGGATTCCATGCGACATCCGGCCGCCTTTACGCGGAAAGAATTTCGACCGGTGAAACGCCAACAACCTTGAAGCGCGCGTCTCGACTTTTTGCCAAACTTTTTCTCTCTTTCTCTCTCTCTCTCTCTCTTTTCTTTCCTTTCCTCTCCTTTTTCCATTCCATCGTCACGTCCTCGTCACGACGGTGTCTCTCACGACGATCTCTCTTCGATCTCTAGCAACCTCTTTGACTCGAGGAGAAGGAAACGAGTCGAGTCGCGATTTGCAACGAGCTCTCCGCGATCCGCGACTCGATTCTCAAAACTCCGAGCCAACTCCGAGGACGTTTCGGTGTTTTGAAATTCAAATTTTTTTTTCACGGCCGAAGAAGGAGGACGCGGCTTTCTTTTTCTCCCCCCGTTCCTAATCGCTCGTTTCGACGGGTATAAAGTTCGTTCCCGCCGGTTCCCCAGATCAACGCGTACATTCAAATGCATGTATATTCGCGAACGTCTCGCCAGTGCTTCTCATAACGGCCAGTGTCTCTCTCCGTAACGTACGCCGCTAAGAGACTGGACGGGAGCGGCCGTGATGAATTTCAATGAGCTGCCACGCGAAATGCATATTTGCCCATCGCCGG
>NW_006264105.1:53211-56842 GCF_000469605.1 Apis dorsata
TTCGACTAAATTACGATTCGTAAAATACGATTCCCGGACGACGAGTAAATCGTAAATAAATCGCAAGGCAAAGGCCGCCCGTTAAATCCTCGCCGAGGTTATTCTAGCATCCGGTTCGCCTAAATAACGTATTCAAGCCGGAGTCTAATTTCACAGATAACACACGGCCGTCGCGTAATCTAGTTACTAGGCGTCTAATCTAATCGGTCGATTCGGATTATGTGCATGCATACCTGCGCGTAGACGGTGTGCGTGCAAGTACTACTATCGAGGCGGAAAAAAAAAAAAAAAAAAAAAAAAAAAAAAAAAAAAAAAAAAAAAAAAGAGAAGAAAAAAGAGACACCCCTTACCGTTCTCACTCTAGAGAAAAAAAGAAAAAAGATTCGACTACATCGCGAATCGCTCGTTTCGCTCGAACTTCGAAACTTCGCTCTCGAAACCCGAGATTCGTTATCGATTTAAAAAAAAAAGAAAAAGAAAAGAAAAAAGAGACTCCTCATGCCGTTCTCACTCGAGAGAAAAAGAAAAAAGAGAGAGAGAGAGAGAGAGAGAGAGAGAGAAATTACATTATATCCGCGACATTATCTTCGCGCAAAGAAGCGAACGCGTGTTGTTCCCTTCGACGAATTACACAACGGTCGGCCACACGACGATTATCCGCGTTACTTGATGCGATTCTTCCTTCTCCTTTCTCCCCCGCTTCTCCCCTCGCCGCCAATTAAACAGTTTATTTTCGCGACTCCGAAACTCGTCGCCTTTATCTCGTCGCCCGTTCGCTCCGTCCCCGTTTATCGTGGCTGGAAATCTGTACGCGCAAAATAATCGCTATCTACGATGAATCAAACGTCACGAATCAAACCGCCGCCCGCCTTCCATCCATCGTGTTTCTCGTTTCATAATACACGAACGTGCGGCCACGGATACACCGTGGCCCTTCCACCACCATTACATCTCCGTTCTTGCGGTAAACGAGGATCGACTCGTATAACCGCATCGACGTTATGGCCGACGAATTGGAGACGGGACGAGACGAGACGAGACGAGACGAAAACGGAATTGTTGCGGCGAAACCATCTTTCTCTCTCTCTCTCTCTCTCTTTCTATATATATATGTATATATATATACGTGTGTGTATATATACGTATACACGCGACGATGCCCTCGGTCGAGATATAGTTCCGCGGGAACTCGAGCAGAGAAAACGGGAGAGAAGAGGAAGGGAGGAGAATAATAACGGGTGCGAGCGGTACCCTCCGCCGTTCAAGGAGAAGAAACCGTTATCGGAGGATAATATACCCCCTTTCCTTTCGGCGCAGGTGCTCGCCGAGCGAATAAAAAAAAGAGAAAAAAAGGAAAAAAAGAATCGAAGGAATCGAGTTGATCTCGTACAGGGATAGATTAATCGCGACGATTTTATCATTATTATATAATTGTTGGAATTAATTCTGGAGGGAGAGGGGGGAGGCCGAATAAATGTTGAACCGTTCGAAAGTGAAGGAGGAAGTCTTCGAGGAGTCGAAGTGAGGCGTTGAGGTTGAGGGAATGGAAGCGTGGAGCAACAGATACCTCGAGGATAAAGTCGATCCGAGTACCGGTTTTGCCCCGTGCGAGCGAGCGAGCGAGCGAGCGAACGAACGAACGAATAAGCGAGCGATGTTACCCTGTCTCGAAGCGAAAACGAGGCCAATTGCAAATTGCGGGTGCGAGCAGAGATATCGCGTAACGTTTAGCAACGACAGATTACTCGTCTCGATGCGTTATTGTTTCGCAACTTGATCGAGGGGGGCAGAAGGATGAAGAGGAGAGAGAAAAAGAGAGAGAGAGAGAGAGAGGAAAGGGGAGGAGAAGCGTAGAAGAGATTATCGAAGCGGGCAAAAGTGTGTCGTTAGATCGGTGAAAATAAACTCGTCGAGGCGGGAAACGGCGCGTTTCGAAATGGCGCGAAGTGGTTCGTTCATCGAACGCGTTTCGTTTCGTTTCGAGCGCGATTTTCTTGGAAAAAGAAAAAGGGAAAAGAATTCTCTCTTTCGCGAGAAGAAGAAGAAGAAGAAGAAGAAGAAGAAGAAAGGAGAAAGAAAGGAAAAGAAAAAGGAAAAATCGGATTGCACGGACGAGCCCGGTTGAAAAAAAGGCGGTGGTTCGTCGAGCGGCAAGCGAGGCAACCGTGGTTCCTTCTCCCGTGCCTATTTTGCGTCGCACGAGTTTTGCACGCATTTACACGGTTGCGCCGCAAGCGAGCTTGTGCGGGCACGTACGTGTCGAGAGAGGGTGAAGGAGGGAGCGAGAAGGGAGGAGTGCGTAAGCTGGCGAGCATGCACGCGGAGAGCCAGGAGAGAGAGCACCTGGGCATCTATGCGTCATTGTGGACGATAAAAAAAGCCGTAAGGCTGGCATAACGCAAGGAGAACGTCGACAAAACGGCGAAGCGAGAGAGACTAGTAAAGCTGGTTTGTCTTTTCCCTCTTTTCTGCCCTGCCCGGCCTCGTAACCCGCGCCCGTCACAATAGCGATCGCGCTAAGCGTTCTCTCGCCGATTTCTTTCCTATCCTCTCCTTCACGAGAATGGGAAAGGGGGAAAACGACGCACGCGTTCGGGAAAAAAAGAAAAAAAGAAAAGGAATAGAAAAGAGAAGAGAAGAGAAGAGAAGAAATTTCTTCTCAAGAGAAAGAGAGAGAGAGAGAGAGAGAAGAGGCGCGACGAGGTACACCGTATGTGTACGTGTGTAAATCGGCCGGCTATCTGTCCAGATCTAAAAGAACGGAATACGAAAAAAAGACGGGTATCCTTCTAGCGAGGACAAATTCGATGAGTTCGTAGGCGAGAGCCGAGCGGAGCCTTCAAGGCTCCTGGATCACGGTTCCAAACTCACGTTCAAGGATCGGCTTTGTACAGAGGAATTTTTATTGGCGTGGCGAGCGCGCGCCGTCTGACGCGCGCATAATATACGCGCGCAAACGGCTCCGTGAATTTTTTCTTTCTTTCTTTCTTTTTTTCTTTCTTTTTTTTTTCTTCTTCTTTTTCCAGAACTCGCGGATCATCGTCTAGATAGAGAGAGAGAGAGAGAGAGAGAGACGGAACGAGAGGGAGAAGAGTAAAAGAGATACGGTTTTTATTTTTTACCACGTTTTTGCCTCCCCTCATCTCGTTCCATCCCCATTCGCTCTCTCTCTCTCTCTTTCTCTCTCTCTCTCCGCCCTCGTCACCCTCGCGCTTCCTCCTTCTTCCTCCCACCTCCCGCCCCCTCCCCCTGCTCTTCGGTATCGCGAGATCTATTTATACCTAGTCGGTCGGTGTTTTCAACTTGCAGCGGCATCGTGTAACAAACGCGCCTCGCTCGTAAAAATAGGGGATCTGCACGATACGTTGCACGTCCTGCGAGCGAAGAGGAAAGGGAGAGAAAGAGAGAGAGAGAGAGAGATCGTGGAGCGTCCGGGAGAGTCGTGCGTAGGGTCGAAAACGACATCGTGAGAGCGGCACCTCCGCCAAACCGAGATTCCTCTCTTTCGACGTTGCGGAGAGAAATCGAGGAGAAAAGAGAGGAGGATGGCCTCCTGTTGTTGGCCATCGTCGTGTTGGAAGGAGAATCGAGAGAGAGTGAGAAAAAAAGAGAAATAGAGAGAGAGAGAGAG
>NW_006264105.1:56871-58232 GCF_000469605.1 Apis dorsata
GAGAGATCGATTCGATGGGAGTAAAAGGGAGCCAACCACGTAACGCCGGCCCGCAAAACACGAACAGTGTTTCGCTCTACTCGTGAAAGAGTCGATGGATCGGCGTGACCTTGAGGAGGAACGGCCGATTTCCTGGTACGGATGTTTTTTCATTTTTCCAAATACCATACGAGGATGGGTGGAGCAATAAAAGCGAATCATCGTCGCGATCGCCGCGACGTGGCCCGGTTTAATTGAATCTCGCCAACGGGTTGGCGATTGCTTTCCGCTCGCGCGCGCACGACAGAGCGAAAGAGACGAACGGACAAAGAGAGAGAGAGAAAAAGAGAGAGAGAGAGAGAGAGAGAGGGAGGGAGAGAGAGCGTCGTATTACGAGACGCGGAATTTTTCGTGAATGAACGCCGGGGGGGGAAAAAAGAGAAAGAGGAAACGGGCGAGAGTGGAGCGGNGAGGTGGCGGGGTGCTAGAGGGAGAGAAATGAGAGAAAAAAAAGAAAAAAAAGAAAAGAGAGGGAGAGGGAGAGCGGCCGGTACGCAGGAGCGACTAGGAAAACCGGGCAAAAAACACGGAGAAAACGAGAGTGAACGAGGAGCAGGGTCGAGCTTAACGTACGTACACACGGTACTCGTAACACGCGGCCCGGAGCGGCGCGCGCGACAAAAGGATCGGAGCGCTGGCAGACGGATTACGTCATTTCCCAGCCAACCTCTAACGTCTGGCATTATATTCGTCTAGCGATCGTCTAGCCGCACAGGAGGCGATCCCTCCTCCCTTCATGGGCAAACACGCTACTAAACTAGCGCCGCTACACGCGTCTACCTTTCACGGTCGCGCTGCTACTCTTTACACGCTCTATCCTACGTATATATATATATATATATATATGTGTGTGTGTGTATTATAAATCGTACGTGTATATATATATATATCTATCTGTACTATAGGTACTCTACCGAGACGGGTTAACTAGCTGAGCGTAGACACGCGAAACGTGTCCGTGAACATCGACCAAATCATGCTTACGATACCTTCTTCTCGTTCGTTCTTTCCACGTGTATATGTATATATATATAGGTATGTGTGCGGTGTGTATACATACGCGATGCTTTCTGCATACGTGGTACACCACACAAACCGGAATAAATGCACGCGTAGTCGCGAATATAGACATGTGCAACGGTCGGGCGCGCACACAATGTTGAGCGATAGTAAGTTCTCGTGGTGTGCGTGCATGCGTGCATGTGTATATGCGTGTGTACATGCGTAGCGCGCGCGAATACGAATACGTACGAATAGAACACGTATACGCACTTCTCTCCATCTCTTTCTCTCTCTCTCTCTCTCTCTCTCTCTCTCTCTCT
>NW_006264105.1:58251-58669 GCF_000469605.1 Apis dorsata
ACGCATACACGCGCACACACTCTCGTCTCTCTCTCTCTCTCTCCCTCTCCCTCTCTCGTTCTTTCTCTCCGTCCGTTCTCTCGTACTCTTTCTCTCGTGCAGTCGCGTTAACGTATCCTCGTCGTATGTATACGCGTTTCTCTCGCTCGAGCATACTATCTATCGGACGCGTCTCTCGCTTTAGAAGCCGACAGGCGGCCGAAGGCCACCACTCTCAGCTGTGGACGTACCTTGATCGTTGAGCGCGAAGTAAAGTGTGTGGGGCTCCTTTGCCTGGTGTCCTTGTCGTCGGTGCTAAACCCACCGTTTGACTGTCGGATGCGACGATCGCGACGAAGCGAGCCTTCTTTTGCCGTCCTCCGCTGTCCGCTGTCCGCTCTCTGTGTCGATTTTTCTGCCCTGTCTCCTCTCCTCCTCG
>NW_006264105.1:59488-61297 GCF_000469605.1 Apis dorsata
TCGTCGTCGGCCGGAGACGATCCACGGACCGGGAAGTCTGAATTCCGCTCGGGTTTCCCTATGCCGTGCAATCGTCGCTCGCGGTCTCTTGGGTTGTTGCGGGGCGTGCTGGGGACACTCGTAGGTCCATCCTCGTGAAAAGGTGCACGGCCAACGTACGACGGCGACAACAACGGGACTCGTCGCCGTGCAGCTCGCGCGTACCGATCCTCACCGCGTACGACGAAACGTCGTCGACAACGACGTGACCCTGATACGATCGACACACGAATCGACACGGCGACAACAATCGAACCAACACAAATCGAAAGATGCGATTCGTTCTCTCGATCGAACCGTCACCGATCACCGTCAACCGATAATGTACAGTCCTTCTCCTGCTCTTCCTCTTCCTCCTCCTCTTCCTCCTCTTTCTTCTTCTTCTTCTTCTTCTTCTTCTTCTTCTTCTTTTCTTCGCTTCAACGTAGCCTCACGATGCAAAAAAGGGTCGAGAATGAAAAAAAGAAGAAAGAAAGAAAGGAAGGAAGGAAGAGAAAAAAAAGAAAGAAAGAAAGAAAGAAAAAAAGGAAAAGGGGAAAAGAAAGGGAAGTAGAAACGGTAGTAACGGTCGCACTCTTTTCTTTCCTCCGTCAACCCTTCGCTTCTTTTTTCCTCTTCGCTCTCTCGTTCGTCTCACTTTTCCTCCCTCGTTCTCTCCAGGCTACTCGAAGACTCGAAGAATTTCTCGCTTTCTCGAGGACGATATAATGTATCGATACACGCGGGTGTCACTCGCGCTTATCGAAGGACGCAAGGAAGAAGAAGAACAAGAACAAAAAGACACGTCCGTGTTACGGACGTAACACCGCGGTATCGCGAGGAAGAACGGTACGGATGTTCCGAGGATTTTTCCCTTCTCTCCCTTGCTCGGTGTCCGCAACGTGTGCGACGCGCGTGGAATCACCGTTGACAAATATATATATATATATGGTTATATACCACGATAAATATCCCACGATCGATGCCTCTCTTCCTCCGAACGGGATCGATTTCGGGATCGTTCACTCCTTTCCGTTCACTACTTTGATCCTTCTTTCTTCTTCGATCGACGCGCAAAATATCTCTCTTCCTTCTTCTTCTTCCGTGGTTTGTCTCGGCTCGGTTCGATTCGTTTCGATTCGATTCGATTCGATTCGATTCGGGGAGAGAGAGAGAAGGCGCGAACGGAAAAGGAAAAACAGGGGGGGAAGAGGGGAAAAAAAAAAAAAAAAGAAAACGATGTACGTTTATACGCAGCACTCCCGTTTGATCTTCGAACAACCGTTGCGACGTTGCACGGTGTCACGGTATATCACGCGCAAAATGTTACGAATGATCGAGCGTGGAACGAGGATCGGCGAGATTCTTGTGTAAAAAGATCTAGAACGGCGTATCGGCGAGCGTTGTTGGATCTCTGTTGTTGATCAGCGAAGAAGGATCCCGCGGTAAAGTATCCGGTATTATCTTGCGGGACGACACCATCGAGCGAAGGACCAGCTCCCTGCCGCTTCTTTAGGACACACCGGGGGACTACCTAGTCGTAGAGTGATTGGGAACGCGACTGGCCAAAGCACTTGATTCGCGCGCGGTTCGGTTTGCCCGTTGCTGCGCCTCTCCCGTGCAGTTTTTTCGGCGGTCTCGTGGTATGCGTGCATGCGCGTGCATGTATGCGTGCGCCCGCGCGCCCCTGTGTGTGTCCCTCGGACTTTTTCTCTCTCTCTCCTTCCTCCTCCTTCTTCCTGTCCCTCTCTCACTCTCCTCGCTGTTACACACGACCGTGTTTCTCTCTCT
>NW_006264105.1:61351-62050 GCF_000469605.1 Apis dorsata
TTTGTTCGTTCGTTCGTTCGTTCGTCGTTCGTTCGTCTGTTCGTTCGTTCCCCTCGCCCGTCTCTCGAGTCTCGACCGTTCGCCTGCCTTCCCGCTCTGCCCCTTCGTTTCTCTCTTCGTCACCCCACACCCCGAACCTCGACCCCTGGCCCACGTCTCTCTATCCGTGTCCGTCTCTCCGTCTTTCTCTCCCAACCGCTTTTCGCGCGCTTTTCCCGCTCTACTCGCCACTGCCTGCACCCTTCCCAACCCTCTCCCTGTTCCGTTTCTTCCTCATCCTCCCTTTTCCCCTTCTATACACACTCTTCTATACACACACCCTTCTTGTCGCTTCCTTCTCTCTTCCTCCTTCTCGCTCCCGCCTCGCCATCTCCTCCACTCCTTCTCTCTTCCCTTCCCCTCCTTCTCCGTTTCAAGCCCTATCGCATTCGGCATTTAGCCGAATTTGCCTGCGTTTAGCTGCGCATCCAAAAAAAAAAAAAAATCCTGTCCATATTTCCCTAGATTCCCTCGATCCAACCATGCCTCGAGCCTCTTTCTCTACGGGAACGATCGTTTTCGTCTCGCGGTCGAAACGACTGTCCGAGCAAACGTGGAAGGATATCCATCGAGATCCTCCTCCTTATCGGCCAGGATGCTTGCTTGGATCGCGTCGCTTCGTCGCCGAAGACGCAGACGCGATCGTTTTCACAGATGCAA
>NW_006264105.1:62055-62861 GCF_000469605.1 Apis dorsata
CCTTCGATCCGCGACGTCCTTCGAAATTCTATATCACTCGTTTAATCCGTAAGCAGGACGTCTGCCGTAACTTTTTCGATGCATCTGTATCAATAAACTGCAAGGTGTTTATCTTTGCCCGGCCGTAGGTACGTATCCATCCGTGTCGAGGCGTGATAACGAATGCAGATTCGCGTCCTTCGAAATACGCGGTCGAAATATCTCTTTATCGGGGGAAGAGACGTAAGTACGCATGGCTTCGCTCGAATTTAGGCGGGCAATGGTTATGGGATGCGCGCCAGTGTCGCGCGCGTGCGAACCAACTCTGTCGCCTCTTGGTCGATCCTTTCGAGCATCCTTTCGAGGATCGTCGAGATTGATCGATTTTTACGAAGAAAAAAAAGAAAAAAAAGAAGGAGAGCAAACTGTCGATACGAAAATTTTGCGGTTTTTGTCTCTCGAAATCGCTAGAGTTGTTTGTCTAGAGCTAGGCCAAGCGAGTTGAAATGAAGACGTTCCCTGATGGTGTAGTAGTCTCTTCTGAAAAACGATGGACACGGCAGGTGCTCGACCACGACCATCTCGAAATTTTCGTTTATTCGAGTCGGGATCCGGCTTCGAGCTCGCGTCCATCCAAATTCCAATTAATATTTCGTGGATCGTTAGCGGACTCCTGTTCGTCCTTAATCGATCGCCTTCTTCGATCCTTTCGAGCACTTGCGAATCTAATTGATGGGTGCTCGCTCGATCGAGCTCGAGGTCGAGCCATCCGCGAAAAAGCGCCTTCCTTTTTCGTGCGATATCGTCGTCGAATCGGCGGCCTTCAT
>NW_006264105.1:63014-63350 GCF_000469605.1 Apis dorsata
ATCGCAAGGAGAGAAAAGGAAAAAAAAAGAGAAAAAAAGAAAAGAGAAGAAAAGAAAGAAAAAGAAAATGGAAGGAATGCAGCACTCGTCGATGTTTGCGCATGTGGCTGCGACCTGGAAAAGAAACGGCTCGTCGTCGATAAAAAGTTACCTCTGCATCGGGTAGATATGTATGCCATTTCTAAAAATACCATTTCTGAAATAGCGTTTTCGGCCGCGCGTGCACGTACACACGTTCGCAGGGATCGGGCGTGCATCGTCGGATCGTCGCTATGCGGCACGGTTTAGCCTCGTGTCGCGGGACAACAATCGGTCAAATCTATCAGTCGCAAGTGA
>NW_006264105.1:63404-65698 GCF_000469605.1 Apis dorsata
AAAAGGGAAAATACAAGCAGGTAAAACGAGAGACGATTGAACTCGCGCACGATAACTTCTAATCAGCGTTACTCCTTCCTTCCTTCCTTCCTTCCTTTCTTTCTCGACACTCTCGAAAATCTTGACGACTTTCTTGCGATCTCGAGAGAAAAAGAGAGAGAGGGAGAGGGAGAGAGAGAGAGAGAGAGAGGTAAATCGAGCCGGATCCCCGGCTCGACGACGAGTTTTCGGCCGGCCGCCGACGAGTCTCGTATTACCTGTGACCGAAATTCGTTCGGGCAAAAGAAAACGATAACAAGAGTCGAGAAGAATTCCGCAAAATTCAATTGCCATACCGTACGATTACGAGGCCTGTCGGAGGATCTTTCCTAACTTTTCTCCTTCTCGTCTCGCGTTTAATCCCTCTCCTCTCCTCCCACTCCCTCCCCCCTCTCCCAAAAGTCGTCTATTATCGCCACGATGCAGAATTAAGCCTATCGCTTTTCCGTGTACCAGCGTGTTTGCAGTGTGACTAACGCGCTTTCGAGATAAGATTATAATTTCACACTCGGCTCGGCGATCTCGGTTAACGCCTAACGCGTCTCCCTTCTCCCCGATATTCCTCCTCCTTTCGTTTTATTTTTCGAAAAAAATCTATCGTTTCCCTCCTCTCCTTACTTCCTCGAGGAATTCGTTACATGGCGCGCGTCACTCTCTCGGACACTCTCTTTCTCTCTCTCTCTCTCTCTCTCTCTCTCTCTGTCTGTCTCCTTCCCGTACGCACGCAAGGACGATTGATAAAAGGCGAATCGAGGAATCAAAACCACGGGCTATGACGGCGAGATTGGACGAGCATCTTTCCACGAATCATCGATCTTACCGCGAACGATCTCTCTCCGCAGGGATCCTTGACCTGACTCACCCGATCCCCTGGCCCCGCCAAAGTGAAACGAGCCTCTTCTCGCAATAAGCTACTACCGTTGTCTCACCGAACCGACGTGAATGAATTATAAATTGTGCGAGGTGGTGCTTCTGGCCTACAGGCCTCCGGCAAAATAAATCTCGGGTCGGGATAATAAGACGGAATAGGAACACGAAACATCTCGTCTCTCGTTGCAACGAGAGAGAGAGAGAGAGAGAGAGAGAGAGAGGTAAGAATTCGGACCTCTAACTAACCGTTCGGAACCGGAGCGAGCGAGCGAGCGAGTGTATTTCAACGAGAAGCTGAAAACTGGTTCCCCTTATACGCGCGTATCTTCCTTACTTTCTCATCTTTTCCCTTTTCTCTTTGTCCTGACGATTCCCTTTCCTTCGTTCTCCATCTACTTCCACGAAAACGAGAACGAAAGAGGGAAAGAAAAGGAGAGAGAGAGAGAGAGAGAGAGGAGAGATGATCGAAGTTGAAGAAGGGGAGGGACGAGGAGCCATACCGCCTCCTGACGTCGTTTCTCCTAGAAACGGTGTATCGAGAAGGAGCAGAGGCAGGGGGGAGGGGCAAGGAGATGGTCGTTGCATCGTCCTAGACGGTGGATGCATCCTGGATGCGTCCTTGAACCAGCGAGGGATCTTCTAGCTTGACGAGCGCGTTGGATCGCCGCGGCGCCTTCGGGCAGAGCACGGGTCCTTCGCACGGGGCCTTGCTAGCAGATTGGGCAGGATGGCTTCCTGCGAGTTTGCTAGTCGAGAGAGGGCCATGAACCCCGAACAGGTTGCCCCCTTGGACGTTCACCTCCTGTGCCGCCTCGACACCCGTCCCCCTGGCCCTTGTTCTTGCTCTATCTTCCTCCAAAGGGTCCGTTCGCCTCGATCCCCTCCTCTCTCTCTCTTTATATATATATATGTATATATCTTTTCTCCTCGTTCTACTACCATTTTTCTGGCCAGCTTCAAAAGCTAGCCACCCTGGGCCCCGAGGACCTGTGTCCCTCCTTCCCCTTCTCCTCCTCCTCCTCCCCCTCCTCCTCCTACCTCGCCCCTCAACGCTACCTTTCGCCAAACAACTCGCCAGCCTCAACCTCTTACCTGTGAATTTACGCTATATTCACGCCACTTGGCCGGTGTTAGATAATCTTTTGTGTTAAAAATCTCGCTCTCCCTGCCGTGTGCTTCCATCATCCCAAGAGGTGTGGTCTCCCTCCCTTTTTTAAAATACTGTCGAGGCTATCGCCCAGAGTATTTCGTTCTCTTTCCCAAATCTTTTCCCTCCTCCTCGAAATTGATTCTTTTTATTCTCTCTCTCTGCCATTCGAACGATCGCGCACAATTTTCAGCGTATCGGCGAGATGAACGCGGATTAACGAACGAAATTGGCGGAG
>NW_006264105.1:65743-69171 GCF_000469605.1 Apis dorsata
AAATGGAACGTTTTTCGTGTTTTTCGCGCTTCTCGTCGCGCCATCGAAATATTTTCGAAATATCTTCGTACCGCGCGCCGACTTCGATAGGATTTTCGCAACACCGCGATGACGACACCTCGTGTGATCGCAGCGCATCAAAATTGCCAACGTATTCGCGGTATGCGTTTGTCAGGGAAACGGGAATAGGGCAACGAGTGTTGGACGAGAGGGAGGGGAAAAAAAAAAGAAAAAAAAGAAAAAAACGGAACGTCGGTTCCCAAACGAATCGAGTCGATCCGATTCCACTTGTGGCACGACCGATATATATATATATATATATATATATATATATATATACGTACATACATACACATACACACACCGATATACACGCTATGACCGATTCGCTGTCTCGAATGGACGGGTTGCTCGTGTTTCCATGTACCATCTCGAGTCTAGCGTTACCGCGATCGATCGCACGCGACCGTCGTTCATCCGTCGTGAAGCCAACGATCAATTTCCTCGGTGATCGCGAGCAACGATATCGCGAGGCGTTTGCCTCGGTTTGGGAACCGCTGGGGCTAGAATGCAGCGACTCGTCTAAATATGCACATAGAGAACTCCGTCTTAGGCAATCGCGCATAGCCTTCCTAGAGCTTCAATTACGCTGACCGTTTGCGATTTCGCTAGCTCCTTGGGTAGGAGGGAACGTTTACAAAGGAATACCTTATACGCGATATAATACAATACGCGATATAATTTATAATCGTGTTGTCAACTGTATGCGTGCATATATATTTATATATCGTGTGTGTGTGTGTGTGTGTGTGTGTATACACGAGGATGGAACGGTGCGCGCAACGTGTGGTCGTGACCGCAGGAGAATAAATGGTAAACGTTCAATGAAGAAATAGTCGTTCGTGGAATTGGAACTGGACCGTTGTCGCCGTTTTAAAAGGTTTATTACCAGCTCATCGGATTTGGCAATCGGGTTCGCGAGCGAGCGATGCATCACTGTCACTGTCACTGTCACTTCGCCTCAATCCTCGCTCGTTTCCTTGGACACAGCGCGGGCCACCACTCGTTACCGTCCGTCCATCGTGGTGCTCTCCCGCTGCACCATCCAAACGACTTCTTGCTTCCTGACCCTTGGCCATTCAGCGAAGACGCCGGTCGTTGAACTTGGGCCACGTATTTGGGACGAGCCCTTCTCGCCCGGCCTCCCATCTCGCTATTACGTATCAAATATAAATTCTCTTTCCCTCCCCTCCCGATCCAGTTTTCTTTCTTTTCTTTTCTTTTCTTTTTTTTTTTTTTTCTCCTTTCCTTCCTCTTCTTCCCCTCTTCGTTCCCTCGGAGGAGGGAGAATAGAGGGAGAGCGCATATTTCACCTATCTAGCAATTAAATAATTATTTCCTCCCCGTACACCGTTCCTTTTACTAGCCTCGGTCGCGCCTTGAATATCGCTTAACCGACTGAACTATCCGTAACGTCGAGAACAGGGATTGGATTTCCTTGGTTAGATTATGATTGTTACGCGTCGACGCAGGCCGCTCTCAACCACCTTTTCCAATCTAACGTCGTAACGTCCTCGCCTCGCGTAACGCGTGATCAATCCCTGGCGTGGATAGTTCTCCCCCTTCTCCCCCTCCCTCAAGGAAAAAAGAAGAAGAGAAACAAAAGATCGGGGGGGAACACGTGCAATTTTCTGCAGACTGCAGACTGCACGCGTTGCCAGTCGCGCAGCTGGACTCGCCGCGTTTCGGAATATCCGAAGTCGAGTATTCCGAGGAAGGAGGCGTGGAAAGAAAAGGAATCTCGACCGATCATCTCGATATGCGTAATCCCGTTTCTCTCTGAAATAAAAACCGTCACGAATATACGATGATCGACGGATGATGAGCACGGAAGAGGGAAGTCGGCTCTACATTCTTACAATTTCTGCCCTGGCGAAAAAGAGTGGAGAGGAAGAGGGGGGGGAGGAGGAGGAGGAAAGAACCCTAATTCACGATTCGCCTCCCAATTACACGCGTGTGCGTTCTAACGCATAATGAACAACCGGAAGCGCCTTCCCCTTCGCTTCGTGATTCGAGCGAATTTTTGTGGACGAGCCCCGTCCCTTAACTCGCTCGCAGTTAATAAATGAAACGTTACGAGCGTAACGATCACCGGATGTCCGATCGCTCCACGCGGTTGAAAATAATAGCAACGTGAAACGAGAAAGAGAGAGAGAGAGAGAGAGAGCTTTCTAATTGTCGGTTTATCCCGCTCGAAAGGGAAATAAATTAGAAAAACCTATATCTCGTCGTGTGTATCTGTATACGCGTATACGGATAGTCTTTGTAATGTATTTAATTAAGAGAGATCTCCAAGAGCGTGGATCTAGCGAGAGCTTCGCGATTTCGGTGGGCCAGGTGACGCTTGGATTTTATTCGTAAAAAAGAGAAAAAAGAAAAGAAAAAAAAGGTTGCGCGCACCGCGTGCACCTTGAGGCGGCGGCGCAATTTTCTACAAGTAAGTACGTATCACGCGTATAGCGCGTGATTGGTCGAGTGCAGCCGGCTCGCGACATTAAGCAGCGACCTCGTGCGCGCCGCAAAGCGGGTAGTGGAGCAACACAATCAAGGCGAACATTCATCGGTTAAGCATGAAACGGTTCGGCTCGAGGTGGAGGCTGGGTGACGCAAGGGATCGGTTATGATGAAATTGGTTGGAATGGAACACGGAGGAGGCGACTTTTAGATCCCCGGATCTCTCGGATCTCTCTGTGCGTTACGAGTTACGCGCGTCGATTCGCGACAACCACGCTCCCAATTCTCCGCAATTTTATCGCGAATTTATCGATATCCGTCTCCACTTTCGCTAAAACGAGAGCAGCGTGTCTTTTTTTCTTTTTTTCTTTTCCCCTCCTTCTTCTCTCCTTTTCTCATCGATCCCTCCCCGCGCCACCAAAGTTTCATTTTCAAAATCACCGGATCAATTTCTTATAAAATAAGATTATTAATTATACACGAAAAATTGATATCTCCTCTTCGTACGCTATTCCATTTTCACGCGTGTATCTTCTTTTTCTTACGGACGAACAGTGCGTGGACGAATGGAAAAAGAGGACAGGCGAGTAGTAGGTGAGATAGAAGGGGGGAAAAAAAAAGAATGAAAACTAGACGAGAGAGAGAAGGGAGGAGGGAGGGAGGGAAAAACGATGGAAAAAAAAAAACGAGCATCGCGTCATGGCATAAGTTANNNTTAGCACGCCAAATCGTGTACACAGCTTGTTAAATTCACGGACGATGAAAATCTGCCTTCTATATCGGGTATAAAAATCGATGTTCACGGTTAAACGTTTTAAATTTGTTTCACGCCAGACGCTTTTTAATCCAATCGAGTTTTTCGCGGTCGTGTTTTTATTTTCACGCCACGCGGGATCATCTTCCACCCTTTTTTT
>NW_006264105.1:71217-73686 GCF_000469605.1 Apis dorsata
GGATGGCTCGCACATTTATTTCGACGCTCGCACGCTCCTCTTTTTTGATAAAATTGCAAAAATATAATGCGCCCGGCTCGTCGATAACGCCCGCCACCCGCCGAAACGAGATACAGATCCAACCGCCTCTTTTCCCCCCTCGCCGCGCTCCGCTGATCCTATAATCACCTACCGATTTAAGCGATTGGCTTTTTGAAAAATTAAAAAAAAAAAAAAAAAAAAAAAAGGGAAAAGAAGAGGATAGGAGGAGAGGGTGGGGGAAAAACACGTCCCTCTCGCTCGAGCGAATACATTTTTCACCACGATCTATTCTCCCTTTCTCTCTCTCTCTCTCTCTCTCTTTCACGTTAATTCACGGAGAGAGAAAAAGAGAGAGAGAGAGAGAGCAAGATATTTCTCGATTCTCGAAATCGCATGCGAGAGATCCACTCTTTCTTTCTTCTTATTCTTCTTCTTCTTCTTCTTCTCTCGAAGATGGAACGTATTCTCGTAGTAGTAGATAGGTATCGGCCGCAACCACGAAGCCGACGACCACCATTCGTTCCATTCCCAAAGCTTGTGGGAGAACGGCGGGGCCGGCAGGATGCGACGAAACAATCGCGGACAGGAAGAATGGAAAAAATTTTTGCCAAGTTCACGAACCGTGACCGTGGCCACAGCCAAAATTCACGGCTCGAGAAGGGGGACGATCCTCGTCGCACGCCCTTCCACCTCCGTCAGACGTCAGATCCCATCCGCGATCGTGGCCGATCCGCGGAGAAGGGAATGTAGCGGCGTCCCTGCCGCTCAAGAATATCTTCTTTCGCCCGTTCTTCTATCGCGAATCTGCTTTTTCTCGTAACGCAAGTGTCCTATTTTTAACGGGCCAAACGGGTGTAAACTCCGAATCGGAGCGGGTGGCCGTAGCGAGAAAGTTTCCTTGCCGCGCACCCGAATCCCGTGGCTCTATTAATACGCGTAGCGCGGGAGAAGCGTCAACCACCCCGGTTTCTACTATTTTCCCTTTCTTTTTATTTCCCCTCCCCCATCCCCCGCCATCGCAAGATCAAGAACCCGTTAAATTCGGCGCACAGTTTACAGACCGACAGGTTTCCCCTGGATCGTTGCTGGATCGCAGGCTATTTCTTTCTCTCAAATCAAACATTCTGGAAATAAAGTTTGGCCATTCTTGCTCACGCGAGCACTCTCTCTCTCTCTCTCTCCTCCCCTCCTTCCCTCTCGCGTGCACACGTAACACGTACACGTATGCACACTACCATCCCTGACTGTATACACGGGCACGCACACCGTATACAGTCACGCACAACGGAGTTTGGCCCTAGAGAGAGAGATTAAGGCCGTTGCACCGGAACCCTCGAAACACACTCGACTTGCACGACTGCGCTACCTACTGGCTACCTACTGCTTATCTCGAATGGCCCGTTCGAATGCCATTTACCCTTCTCCCCTTTCGATCCAACCCATCGATCGTTTCAACCTTCGATCAACGACGATCGATTCGAGATTAATTCTAATCACGAGCACACACACACGCGCGAACGCACGCACAGTCTAAATCTCTAACCTCGCGATTCGAGGAAAAAAAAGGAAATATCGTTTCTCGAACCTCGTAAAGAGGAGTGGATTGAAGGGTGAGAATGGAGAAAGGTTAAACGAGGATGCATGGGAAGCGCGATTTCGATTCCTTTCCTTTCTAAATGTGGCTAAGTCGAGCGAAATCGAGACGAAGGACGAGGGCAATGCACCAGAGTCGATGCACGCAGGGCGGGTCTTTCGCGGGCAGGTGGTCCCCTGCTCGAAGAACTTTTGTCGGGGCGTTGATCTTCCTCCGAGCACGGGGAACGGGGTACCTCTCGATAACGACACCTTCCTCCTCCGAGGACGGATCCTCTCCAAGTGGCAGGCGGGGGGTGGTCGAGGAGAAGAAAAACGGCGAGCCGGCTTTCGAATAATCCCGATTTTCGCGTGAAATTCGAAAGCGTGGAGGGGCCGGGCCCCGAAACTCTTCTCTATCGCTTCCATCGGACGAAAGTTGCATCGAGAAAGGGGAGGGGGGACGAAACGAACGTCGGTGAAGTGCAACGAGATTTTTAACGAGATCCTCTGCCCTCCGTCCCCGAATTTTTCGAATGAAACGAAATACAATCCTTCCTCTCTCCGTGCCTCTACTACGCGACTACTCACGCCTAGCTCCACTGCGCAATTAAAATCCGCGAGTACGAGTAACGAGCGAGGCGTGTCTCCTCTTATCGCCTCTTAAATAACAATAAATATTTATCGACTCGGTCGGTGTTTTGTTTACTCGCTCGAGCGTTGCTACATAATACACGCGGAAGAGAACGAGATGACTGAGGAGATGGGAAAAGGAGAGAAACGAACGAACGAACGAACGAAGATTGACCGTTGGCGAGGCGAAAAAAGGAATTGCCTACACCGTGTCGGGAGGGGGAGAAGATTTATCGGCGAAGA
>NW_006264106.1:0-599 GCF_000469605.1 Apis dorsata
CATATATGTATAATATAACAATATAAATTAGGTTTTTTATTAGTAAAAAATGTTATTTTTTTTCTAAAATCAATTTTAGAACAATTTATAAAATATTTGACCAATTTTACCAATTTCTAATCGAAGCCGTACCTGCATAGTCAATATGTGTTATTTCATTTATTAAAAGACACCATTTATAATTTTATATATTTTTATAAGTCTAAGAATCTTTTTTATGATAATTTTTTGCACAAGGCAATTAATATGAATAAGAATTTCAATTACTTAACATGGCGATAAATATAAGTGCCAGATTATTTTAAGAAATATTAACATCAACGAATAAGTTTTAAATAAGTAATTTGTCTTTTCATAAAGGAAAAAAATTGTTGAAAAATATATACATTTGTAATATGTGTAATTATGTGCAATTTATATACCTTCTATAATATATTATTGAAGATATAATTTTAAAATCTATAGAATTCTAAAATCTATAAATTTAGATAGAATTTATACTGTTCTCATATATGTATTATTTATTTTATATAGCTTCTTGCGCACGCGCGCGCGCGCACGCGCGCGCACACACACACACACACCATATATATATATAT
>NW_006264106.1:876-4517 GCF_000469605.1 Apis dorsata
AAAAAATAAAATATATTTTTTTGAACATTAAGATATAATTTTAAGTAGAACTGTAAGTACTGTACATTATTAAGAAATTATAATAGTTTTTTAATAATAATTACGCATACATACAGATTAAATCAATTAAAAATTAATTATCTTTTTATAAAAATTATTCTATTTGTGGAGATAATTATATTCTTAACGAAACAATTACTCTGTATGGCTTAGGACTAATAGTAGTTCCATCAATAAAATGTTCTATCGTTGGTTTCTCCCCGGGTATTTCGGAAAATGTGAATGCTTGCAACAATGTAGTAGCTATAACAAATATGTTGGTTTTTGCTAAATTTTCCCCCATACAGCGATGTTTTCCTATGATAATAAAACATCATATTAAAACATTAACCAATTATATAAAACTGATTCTATTCTATATTAGTATACCTGCACTAAATGGAAGAAATTTAGATGGTGTAACAATGTTACCACTTTCATCTATGAATCTTTCTGGTCGAAAGTTTTCGGGATCACCCCATGATTCATCCATTAATATTCCATTGAAATTTGTTATAATTGTTGTATTCTAGAATAATGTGAATTATATTATTTCTTAGTTTAATTATTTTATATCCAATATTTTATTATTAAATACTTACTTTTGGTATTTTGTAACCTAATATTGTAGTATCTTTTTGTACTCTATGTGGTAAATTCAAGGATCGGCCTACAAACATCCTTAAAGATTCTAAGACAATAGCATTCATATATGTCATTCTAAAATAAAATAAGTATTATATGCAGAGGATATTAATTAACAATATTAATCTATTTACAAATTTTTTAACTTACTTTGCTTTATCTTCCGCAGTTGGAAGTTTATTGCGTCCAATTACTCTGTCTATTTCTTCGTGTGCTTTCTTCTGGACATGTGGAAACAGAACTAAATACAAGAAACAAAAGCCAAGAACTTTAGATGTAGTTTCTGAACCTGCCATGAATAAATCCACACAAATGGCTACCAATTGAGGCTCTGAAACATCTCAGTATAGGTACAATTGACATAACTTAAATTTTAAAATATTGTAATGTTTAGATACCTGAAAATGTTTTGCCATAATTTTCAGAATTCAAAACAGTTAGATATATATCTATTAAATTTCCAGGTGAGTCCGAATTAAAAGTATTTTTATGATTATTCACTTCATCCTATAATTACATTACTTAATTTCTTTTATTCAATTGATTTAACATAGATAGTAATAGCTTACTTTGAAAAATTTCCAAAGTTCTTCATGAATTTTTACAAATGATTTGTATCCAGATATTTCTGGTGCAATAAATCTCAATAAGGGAAAATGACTAAATGGTGCGCCTAACATATCAATTTCATTAAGAATTATTGACAGAATCCGTTGAAAATAAATTAACTCCTTATCATCAATATTGTACCTGAATTTGATATGTCAAATCAATTTATTATTCTATTAAAAAATTATTTAATTCTTTAATGAATTTAAATTGAAATGAATTTAAATTGAATAATATATTAAAATAATAGAAAACGAACAACCTTTTACCAGCTAACATTTTCCACAATGAATTAAGCACCGTGATTCCAAAAATGTTATGCATTGAAATTATCGTTCCAGGTTGAGATTGAGTCATATTATTTCTTATATATTCATTAGCATTCATGTATAAATCTGAAGCTTTTAATTCTTTTTCATTGATTATGTAATTGTTTATTAATTTTGTCTCATCCTTTTTGTTTTTTTTAACTAATTTATATATTTGTCCATCATTAAACTCATTATTATTATAATATATTTTAGATTTGTTAATTTGAATATTATACTCATCATTGATTAATTTTTTGATATATTCAACGAGTGATTGACTCTCCTCTATTATTATTGACATCATATTTTGTCGACCAAAGCCGAAATCACGGAGATGCTTCAATACGAATCTTCTTTGTTCAGTCCATAAATTTCCATCAACGAGAAGTAATCCTTAAATCGAAGAAATACAAATATAATTGATTAAATAAAATTAAACATTTGGATGAAGTTTAAGAAAAATTATCTTTTTTCTTCATTCAAATCATTTCAATGATTTCTTGACATCTCGATATTATCTACAGAGATACATTAGGAAATGTTAGAGAAATCAAAATTTTTAATTTTTTATATTATATAAAACCCGGCAATTTGACTTTAATAAATATTTGTAAAAAAAGAATGCTATTATTACATAAAATTTTATCTATAAATATATATCTGTGATTATTTATATATACATGTATGTACATAAGCATAAGATTACCATTTATCTTCTGTATTTATTCTATCTTATATAAATATATATTATATGAATATTACAACATCCTATGAGGAACACTAACTCTATTATTAAAATATATAAAATATTATATTAAAAAAATTTTTAAATGAACTCCTTCTCAAGAATGAACTCACTTTTTTGATTTTTTTAATATGAAAAATTGCAAAATTTACACTAAGAATTATAATCCATTATTGTTGATATCCATATATCCAGAATTATACTACCATTAATTGTTAAGCGAATTATTGTTGCAATTGATATATTTAAAAAAATAGAAACATTATCTTGTACAACAGTGTATTCATCATTCTTATCAATAATTATTCGAAACAAGCGGATTTTCATTGATTTTGATAATTTTTAGATATATTATAGAGGACAAGATTTTGAACTTTTTTTTTTTTTTGCATATTACTCACATATCGCTCAATCTTGGATTTCGAAATATTTGCAAAAAAAAAATTGTTGCTATTTTATAGAATTTTTCTTATATATACATCTATGTGCATAAATCAATAGTTTCCATTTATCTATTATTTCTATAAATAAATTGTAATAAATTGATATGTCTTTATGATCTATAGTAGGCTTAAAATTAACAATAAAATTGAAATTACAACTATAAGATAACAGAAATGATGCTAATATTTATTGTAACTTCAATCATTTCGGTCGCCTAAGAATTATTTTATATTTTATTTTTATTTTACAAATCTAAACAAATATCTAAACTTGGTATTATATTTGAGATATTTTTAATTCATAATCCATGAGTAAATAGATTTTTGACTATTTCATTTGTTATACGCCTTAATTTACTATCGTCATTTATTTATATTAACAAAAAATAAGTGACAATCTCATGCAGTTACATATGTATACGAAAAAAAATTCTATTCTTATATAATAATAATTTTTTTTGTAAATATTTCGAAAACGAAAGTGGTAGGAAAATGCAAAGGAAAAAGTTATTCAAAATGTTGATTTTTACAACATAAAATTAAAAAATCATCAAAATCAACAATGATCTTATTATTCCAAATAATTATTATTTTATTCTTTGATGAAATTGATTTTTTCATTAATGGCTTTCGACTGTTTGAGTTTTCGAAAATAATAATCTTCTTAGTAATGTTTTTTTATTACAACTTGCTAATATTATTTGGAGATCGAGATCATAAATTGAATAATATTAAAAAATGAAAAATCTATTAATTAATCTTAATTAAAAAATCTATTAAAATCTATTAATATATCTTAAAGTAAATTTTTAGGATCTCGATTAAATTAGCTTATCTTTTTTTTTTTTT
>NW_006264106.1:4757-5607 GCF_000469605.1 Apis dorsata
TATATATATTAAATCAAAGAAAATCAATCTTATATTCGATGAGATTTGTTATTTAATAATCTCTTCGCTCATATAATGGAAAGTTATTGTTGAAGATATTCAAAGTATTTAGTTTTTTCCTTCATGTTTTTGAAATCAGCTAAACGAAAATTAATTAACTTAAAATTAATTTCTAATTGCAAAATAAAATTAATTTCTCTAAATTTTGATTATGCTTTAAGTTATAATTTCCTTATTTTTCCTTAATTTCAATTATGGAGAAATGTTCATTTTTGTATTAAAAAGAAATTCCAAATCAATTAAATATTCAGAATAAAATGTTCAAGATCATTATATTTTGAAACACAAAATGTAATATTATTTTATGAAAAATCTAAATTTCTTTTGTTAAAACATTACTTCATTAATTAATAATCTAAAAGATTACTATTTGAAAGATATTTAACATCCAAATTAGAGATCTTATTCTTTTATAATATAGATTGTATTCTTTTCAAAATTAAAACTTTCTTAATAAATTCCATTGATAAATTTATCATAAATTTATTATATGATACTATTGATTTCTCTTTTACATCAAATCTTTTTTACCTAATAATTTTTCTTTGTTTCCATTTTTTTTCATTTACCACTCTTCTTTTCTATTTTATTTTCTCTCTTTTTCCTCCCTTTCTTTCTTTTACTTCTTTTCATACTATTTGTGTATTTTGAAAATTTTTATTTCTTTAATTTCTTTAACCTTTATCTTATAATCAAATTTATTATTTATTATTTAATTTATTATTAATAAATTAAATTTATTATTCAATACATCAAATGTAAATATATAAATATAATTTAATATATATTA
>NW_006264106.1:5626-6903 GCF_000469605.1 Apis dorsata
AAAAAATCGATTTGTATCATCACAGTAGTATCTATCTATAGAGAGTTTAAGAGATTTATAAAGATTCAAAGGATCGGTGGAATGCGAAAACGAAATATAAAACAATCCATTGGGCGAGTACCGAAGCTATGAAGATAGTAACATCAACTTCATACTTATTGTTTCTATTTATTATTATAACATTATCATTATAACATTATAATTTCAATCATTCGAAGAGTTGATTTATATTTTATTTTATATATAAATCAACTCTTTATACTATGGATGTGAAAGATATTGTCTTGGATAGATATTCAGAAATTTAATCTTTTGAAAAAATGTGGATCTAATTGGCGACCAATCCAATTTTAAAAGTGACATTATGTTATATATATATATTTTTTTATTATTTTTGACAAAAAGGATTATTCATTAATCTGATGCATGAAGAAAAGAGAACGACATATCAAAATTAAGTTAGATAGAAAGATATAAACGAATGATTAATATTGTCAAAAGTATTAAAGATGAGGATAGGAAAATCGAATAAAAAATCTTTTTTACATTATTTACTTAATGTACATATCAGACAAATTAAAAAATAAATTTTTAAACTCCGCACAATATTAAATATGTTGATATTAATTCATTCATTATACATGTTGAATGCCAATTAATGTACTTATTTCTATATAAGTTAATAAATAGCAGTTAATAAATAGTATTTTTATGCTATTAACTTAAATACATATATGCATAATGAAATTCTGCAATTGTAGCAATTTTTATTTATAAATATTTCGAAAACTAAAGCTGTTGGCTATATAAGGAAAATTATATTGTTCAAAATATTGTTCACATATTGTTCAAAATGACTTATATATTTCGGCTGTATTTTGGAAAAATATATGATATATATGATATAAATGTTATGATTGACATGAAATTTGGAAAAGTTTATAAAAGGAAGAATGTATTCTAAATCTGAAATTTTAATTTCGATTATTTATTAATTTCCAAGATATCAATAAAAAATTTTCATTATTGAATTCTATCTATATAAGTATAATTAACGTATTATATTACACAGATATTATTAATCAATCGTTTTTACACAGGATATTGTCATGTCATTATAATATAAAATATATATAAATCAAAGTCTATATCAGTATTTAATATATAATATATTATAATATATGTTATGTAATATATGTAATATATTATAATATATTATAATATATATAATTATATAATATATATAATATATATAATATATATAATATATATATATA
>NW_006264106.1:7278-10737 GCF_000469605.1 Apis dorsata
GACATGCAAAAAATATTTTAATAAATATTTTATTTTAATCAATTTAATATAAGAATATTTATTATTCCTTATTAATAAATATTATATATTAATATATATATTTGTTATAACAAATTAGTAAAAATAATAATTAAATTTAAACTATTAAATAATATCTTTAAAATTATATCTTTTCTCATTGCTGCATATATAGATGAAATGTTGATAATGATTTATGACTATTATTTATATCATTATCTTTTTCATTTTAATTATACTAATAATAATTATATCAAAAAATATTGAATTTTAAAATCCCGTATGAAAAAATGAATGATTGAATGATTGAATTTATATGATTCAATGCAAGAAAAAATTAGGATAATTATCTAAAAATTGGACTTTCTCACTGATTTTGATAATTTTTGAGTATGTTGTAGATGATAAAATTTTGAACAACTTTTTCTTATGTATGTAAATCGCCATCCAACTTTAGTTTTTGAGATATTACATAATATTTCCTATATATACATACATATATATATATACACAGTTTGTGAGCAAAAATATACAATCAATGCTTATTTATTACTTCTATAAATAAACCACAGCGATTATTCATTCAAAATGTATAACAGATTGATTAATTAGAAAGTTATATATATTTCCTTATAGATTATGATGGATTTAAAATATTTTATCTAAACTATATCTAAGTCAATCTAGTTTGTATGATTAAAATTATTGATTTATAATGATCAAAATTATAATAAACTCTCAAATAAATATAATAATGATATATTATTTGGAATTTCTATGATTATAATTTTAGTCATTCAAAGATTGTTTTATTTTTATAATTTGCGAATTTACAAAATATTTGGATTGAGATATTTTAAGTCCACTATATTATATATTATAAGTCCACTATGATCTATGAAGAAATAGCTTTTTGATCAATTCATTTGGATTATATATTTTATATATATGCCAGCTGCATATATAGAAATAGTAGATAAGTATATATTTATATACATATTATTATACAGACGAAATTTTATATAATAGTAATTTTTTTGCAAATATCTCAAAAAATAAGAATGGTAAGTAATATCTCAAAAACCAATAATTATATGTAGAAGAAAAAAATTGTTCAAATTCTTGTCCTCTAGAAAATCATTAAAATTAGTGGAAAAAATTTAGACAATTTTTTTGACACTTATCAAAATTAGTCATTTCTAATTTCTTAAACAAACTTTTTAAAAAGAAAATTTAGAAATTAAAATTAAATATTACCTCTATTAATGCCGCCTGTTCTTTTGTCATATAATATACCAAATGGTCTTCCATCGCAATCTTCATTAGAGAGCATCGATTTTATGCTCTCATATTCATTTAATACCACAACATGATTTATTCCAATTTTCATTCCGATTATTGGTCCATATTTCTTGCTCAAAACAGAAAAAGTTTTGAACAAATAATGATTTTTTTTGCGTAAATGAGAAAATTCTAAGGCACAGCCCAAAATTGGCCACCATTTTGGACCTAAAATTTTTAGAAATAATGTAATTATTTTCCATTTGTTTTATAAATTCTTAAAAAATTTTTTAATATAAATTTTATCTTAATTGATTATTTAATTATTATTATTAGATAGTTAAACTTAATATCTAATTAGTTACAATTAACTTAACATCTAATAAAAAAAAGCTTTGCTTTTTTCCAGAATCAACATTGATTTTTGAAAAAAATCAATTTTAAAAAAGTTATAATTAAATTTTTCAATTTTGTTTTAATAATAGTAATAATTCAGTTGTTCTTGACATAATGTAATTTTCCTGGATTTATTTTTCTTTCTTATTTCCAATAAAAATAACATAAATTAGTTATTAATTAAATTAATTATAATTAAGTTATAATTAATTATAACTTAAGTTATAATTATTAGATTATAAATATCTAAATATTTAAATAATGATCAAGTCATGTTTAAATAATGATAAAGTTAAAAAAATACCAAAAATTATAAAATCATTTTTATTTTCAATATAAAAGTGAAATAGTTTGATAGATATGACCAAAATTAGAGCAATTATTATTACTAATAACAAAAATTTTTATTTCTTTATAACATTATTAAATCATAATAATTTCGCTTTATCCAGATTATAAACGTTGATTCCAATATATCGAAATTATAGCTAAGCGACCAATTATTGAGTACTATGTCGTCATACGTTTACTAATTTATTTTGCTTTTATATTGAAAAAAAAAAAATAAAAAAAAAAAAAGAATTTGTATTTAGATGATTTTCTAAAAAAAAGTCTGCTCTATCATGTGATTAAATTTTTTCTTAATGTTTTAATTTTTGAAATAAATTGAAAAATAATATATATTTTTAGAATTCTTTTAATTTTAATCATTATTTAAATTTAAATTTAGATGTTTATATAACTATTTATATCATTTTTATTCGGAATAGTTCTTAGGATTATTTCGTGTCAAGAAAAAATTGAACCATTATTGTAAAAGCACAAAATATTTCCAAAGTTGAATATTTTTTTAAAATTAGTTTTTTAAAAAAATAGATTCTTGAGAAAAAACAATTTGCAAAAATTTATATTTATTATATTACAATCTATAAGAAACGTTTATTGAAAGTTACAAAATCGAAAAAAAAGATTTTAAAATTTATTGAATAATATGTATTAAATATAAAGTATTAATTTATTTGTGGAACATTTTTGGATTTGGTTTGATTCTAGAATAAACAAAGAATTCTAAAAATAAAAATATCAATTGAAATATTATTAATTTAAATTTCTAATTATAATAAATTATAATTTTTATGTACAAAATTTTATATTTATTTTAGAATATTTTGAAAAATGACGTATATTGTCATACGTACTGTTCCGAATATATATGCATATGTATATATAAATAGTATTCAATGAGTTAATAATATCTTTAAATGTAACATGTTTATCAATATATAGTACCGAAAGATTTTAAAAATATCAAAAGATTTCAAAATGAATATATAATATATATTATAATTTTATGTTATTTTAGATTATTTTATGTTATTTTGTCAATCTTTTATCTTCATAAATTTCCAATTTAACCTGGTATTGATAAATTTTTAGAAAAATATTTAAATTTTTTATTAACTTACCGATTAATTTTCTTCTTATCAATTTTAATGAGAATATATTGGAATATATTGATTTTATTTTGAATAATTTTTTTCTTTATATATAACTAACGATCGGCTTTAATTTTCGAATTATTTGCAAAATATTTTTGGTATTATACATTGAATTCCGTCCATATAGGATCGTGTATGCATCAATATAGTAAAAAATTGTTCAAAATGATGTTCAAAATGATGTTTTTTATATCATATTTTATTATGTTTATTATTATATTTCATTAAATATTCATATTTATTTATTATTTATTAATATATATTA
>NW_006264106.1:10860-11808 GCF_000469605.1 Apis dorsata
ATATTATATTATTTATATATATTAAATATTTATTTATTCATATTATATATTCATTAAAATTAATAATCATATTCATTAATATTCATTCATATTTGTTTAATGAAAAATTATTCATATTCAATAAAAAAAAAATTTAAACGATCATTGAAATGATTAAAAATTTTAAGAATATAAATCAATTTTATGTCATTTGAATCGAAAATTATATTATATATTATACAGAAAGATTTGATACTGAGCGTCTTAATAATATTTTTTTTCATTTTAAGCAATTTTGAGCATTTAAATTTATGAATATAAAATTCAATATTTTTAATCAATGTATAAAAAAAAATGTTTTTTTTTTAATTTTTTTAAAATTCAAATCGAAGTATAATAAATTAATATTAAAAATATATACGAATTTTTAATATTGCAAAAAAGTTATAAAACTTATAGCAGATTGGAAAATTTTATAATATTGAACTAAATAAATATTAATTTATACAAATGAAATTAATCAAATAAAAAATTTTACAAAAGTGCATAACTTGCAATTCCAAATATTATTTTTACAAATTAAAAAATTTAATAAAAATTTAAAAATATAATTATATAAAAAATTTAAATATATTATGATGTGGTGCTTAACTATGGAAATCTTACATACTTTCTCTGTTTGGAGTGAGGATAATATAATATCATATATTCTTGTTATGTGGAAATTTAAAGAAATTAAGTCAATTTTATAATAAAAGGAATATTGTCTTTATCCAATCTTCATTTTTCAAAATATGATTAAAACGAAAATTGCATTTCTCTATATTCACAATTTAAAAATAAAAAAAAAAATTGAATTTATTCAGTTAAAAAACTTAAAAATATCAAAAAGTAATTGATGTAATTAAATATATATATATATATATATTAGTTATTTAATTTTCATCATTATTTAATTTAATTTTAAGA
>NW_006264106.1:11825-15351 GCF_000469605.1 Apis dorsata
CAAAGCAATCATAAAAATACAACTTAAAAAATATATATTTTGCACATTATATTCATTTTTTTTTCAATAAAATTCATTCTTTTGCTTTCGATTTGAAAAAAAGATAAATATAATTGAATATAATCATTTTGTCTATTAAAGATTCACAATCCGAAATGAACGTAGAGAGAAAAGGAATCGAAACGTTCTTACAATTTTTAATTATTTCTTTCTTTTTAAGAAAAATCAGAATTTTGTTAAATTCCAGATCGCTAAGAATTTTTTTAAACCTAATCACACAACTTTTTTATAATTAAAAGAACTTTTTTAATCTTTGAAGATAAAAATAATAAGAACTAGTTGAATCAGCTAATAACAACTAATAAAGAACATTTTTGAACCTTGAGCTAAAAAAACAATTCTCGAATGTAAATAAAATTTGATAGAGACAAAATAGAATTTTGAATTCTGTTAAACAAAATCTATTAACTTCGAACGAATTTTTTTAAATTTAAAATTTTTATAGAATTTTCTGGATTTGTATATTTATAATTAATGATTTATATGTGAATTTTCATTTGTATTTAAATAATTTAATTTAAAACATTGAAACTTTGTTGAATCATTTTTATTATTATAAAATATAGTGCCATGAATAAGTCGGACCATTATATTTTTTTTATATTAATATAAAAAAAAGTTAATAAAAATTATGTTTTTAATAATATTTCAAATTTGTTATATGGAATTTAGTTGGAAATCTACTCTTACTAGTAAATAGTCAATAAAATTTAAAATATATTTAAAACTAAATAGTAATCATATATGTATATTCCTATACATATTTTTTTCTACAATTTTAACCTAAATTAGCATTATTTATAATTGTTTATTTATGAAATATTTAATATTTTATTAACATTATGAAAAAGTTTAGTTAGATTATATAAAAACAATGATCATTTATAGGCGATAATATTATGCTAAAATATTTTTTGAATATTTCAAAACTAAGATCAAACGATAACAATAATATATATAAAAAATATTGTTCAAAATATATTATTTTAATATAATTATTTTTTGATAAAAGCTTTCAAATAATAAAAAATTGATATTACTTTTCACTTAAAAAATTCAAAAACAACTTCTATTAGTCATTTCAAAAAAATTCTTATACATCAGAAAATCAATTTTCCATTTAAAAAGTGAATAAAGTAAATATTTTATTTTATTAATTTCTGAAGTTTGTGGGTTTTCGTAAACTAAAAATAAAAATAAATTAAAGTATGATTGATGAGCTTTAACTTGTTAATTTTATTTGATGAATATATTCATATTATCTTTCATTATTTTTTATCACATTAAAATTTTGAAATTGATAAACTAAAAAATTAAACTAAAAAATTATTATCTCAAAAATTTTAATAAAAATATTAGAATTTAAAAATATTTTTATTAAAATTTTTGAGATAACAAGGAAATAAAATAAAGTACAATCAAATCAAAAATAAATTTTATACGAAGATTTCAAAAAGATTCATTTCAAAAATATCATTTAAAAAAGAATAATATTTTTAATTTATCTTATTTTTTTTTTTTTTTTTAATAAGAAAATTATAAATGTTTAATCAAAAATATCATTGAATTTATATATTAAAATGATTGATTTTTCAAGAAGATAAATTGAAATTTTGTTCTAATTTATTTTACAGCAAATGTATTTGCTCTCGCACATTAATACTATATATTTCTAAATTAAAATTACAAATTAATAAGTTAAAATATGTCATTTAAAAAGATGGGGAATGAGTCATATAATATCATATAATTATATATATTAAGAAATATAAATAATATATTATGTTATTAAAAAATATAGTACCTGGAGGATATCCTTTTGGTTTCTGCAAGCCAAAATATAGCAGCAATAATAGTAGTATTATACACAATATCACCATGAAGAACATTCTGCGAATACAAACAATCTATTACTTTTGCAATTCCTTAAAGATTATTTCCTTATATATAAGTTTTAATTCAAATATTCAGATATTTAAAACTTAATATTAGTATTAATATTTAAAACTTAAATATTTATTAATAAATAATGAATGAATAATGAATATAATAAATATCATATCGTTTACATTTTTTATTGTTTGATATCAAAATTAAAATTAAAAAAATATGAATTTTTTAGAATATATTTGCATATTTATATCGAATTATACTATAATGTTATATAATTAAGAATAGCATTGAAAATAAAAAAAAACAAAAAAAAACTATGGAATAAAAATTAAATTAAATTAAGAAATATAGTTCAATTAAATTATATTACAAAAATTAATGGTTTATAAATGCTTATAATTTTTATAATATCTTGAAAATATATTGAATGATTTTAAGATTTGATATCAATAGTATCAAATCTGCATTATTAAATCGATTCCATCTTGTTAATAAAAAATGACTTCATTTGAATCCATCTTAATTTATTTGAATTTATCTTAATTTATTAATTATATTTTATTATTTAATTATATTTAATTTACTATTACATTAATTTTTATCGCATTTTTTCACTGTATATAGTTCATTTAAGAATAATTTTTTAATTTAAGAATAATATATTAAAATAATATTGTAATTTTAAATTAATTTAATATAAATATGAATATTGTAAACACAAGACTCGAATTATAATAAATGTTTTATTCAATATATGATTTGAAATTTTGTGTGATTTTAAAGATATCAAAGTCAACTCAAAATCATCATATTATAGATCGCTGAATGATCGTTTATCCATTAAAAAAGATTTACTAAAAAAATATATATATTGATTTTAAAAAACACTAGATCATTTTGATATTATAAAAAAATTAAGATATTAAAAAATTTAAATTGCATTCATCTGCAGTATTTCTTAAAATGCTATATAATTTAAGGTATTTTTTTGATACAATCAATATGAAGCGATATTTTGTGTTAAATAATAATTCTTATTGATTTACTTTATATATTATATATTTTTATATATATTTTTAAATAACTTTTATAAATATTTTTAAATAACTTTATGAAATAATAATCCCATTGAAATTAAGTAGAATTTTATGTAATGATTTTTTTTTATTTTATAAAATTCGAAAAAATAATTAAAATAAAAAATTTTAATTTTACAATCTATTGATTGTATCGAGTTTATATTTTTTTTATTTTTTTCATATGTATTGCATTTTTTATATAATTTTTTTTAAATCAATTTACATATAAATGAAAAAATAGATGTATAAAAATATATTTTATCCGATATAATTAATTTCAAAAATCGTTGTAAACTAGCTTATAAAGAAATTCGAAAATTTTGTTTTTAAATGAAAGTGTTTTTAAATGAAAAAATTTAAAATATAATTAATTATACATGAAACAATTTCTTTTACAGCAGAAAATCTTTTTGGCATGAATTCAAAATTTTAGTATTTTTTTTTATTTTGAATATAATTTCATTTGGAAATATTTTTTTATAATAAGATAAAGT
>NW_006264106.1:15467-23183 GCF_000469605.1 Apis dorsata
AGTTCTAATAATTTTAATGCAATTTAAATTCTTATCCACATATTCTGATATTAATTATATATTAACTATATCTCAATATATTAGTGAACATCAAAGCGAAAAAATTGCTAAAATATTGTGAAAGTACTACATTCAAATAATAATAAATTTGTGAAATTGTTTTCTAAATTTCAATCGGTTAATTGGAAAATAAATTGATAAATAAATTTTTATCTTATAAATAAAAATTAAATATACATGTTTTTTACTATTATTTTATAATTTAACTATTCCTTTAAGATAATAAGATATTTTTTAATTATTGTTAATGGTTTATTTGTAACATGCAGAAAGATTATTAGAAAAAAAAATAAAAAAAGAACTTTACAATAAATTATAAAGTTTAGAATATTAAAAAAAAAAGAAGAAAATTTATAAGAAGATTTAAAATACTGGAAAAATTTGAAAATTGATATTCGAACAAAAAAAAAAACGTCGTTATATCAGAATCGAGATAATGTTATTTTAGGAAAAAAAAATCATTTATCAATGCTAAATAGATAAAACAAAAATTAAAATTGTTAATAAAGATCACTCAAATAAAATCACCTTTATCTGAAAACTGTATTACATGATAGAATATTTAGAAAAAAACCGCACATTTCAGAAAAAAATGCTCAAAAATATTAAAATTTTAATAAAAAATAATTATAAATCACATTTTGAATATCTATAATTTGGAGTGACAAATCCAAATTTGAATTACAATTGAAACGGAGACAATATTTATGAAAAAAAAAAGATATTTAAATAAAATATTATCATTCTAACTATAAAACATAGTGGAGATTCTAGTATGATATGAGATTGTTTCAAAATATAAAAATTCAAGAATTAACAGTTATTGACGATATATTAATGGTAACAAAATACATAAAAATATTAGAAAAAAATTTATTTCCATCAATTAAGAAATTCAAATAAGAGAATTATGAGTTCACTGTTGAAAAAAAAGTCGCATAAAGGAGATTCTTCGCTTTGACCGTCTATCCTCATTTTATTGACATTCTTGACATTACATTTGACACTATAGTAATAGAAGAATTATAATTTGAATATTTGAAATCATAAATATTATATTCATTTAAATGAAAATTATGCTAGGATAATTAACAATCTAAGATTTAAAGTTGAAATATTTTCGAAATTATTATTTATTTTGATATTATGTATTTAGTATATTGATTATATATATTAATATATTTATGTCTAATTTATTCGTATACATATTATTATTTTAACTACTTCAATATGAAATTATATTTATAAATTAAATTATTGTCACAAATCATAATTATCCTACACATATTATGAGAAATAAAAAAAAATTTTTATATTATATTGATACGTTAGAATATTCTGGATTCTATACCTATGTTAATACATTGAAATTTAAATACAGATTGTTTTGATAGAAACGTTTTTTATTACTCCTCTCTATCATGTAATTGAATTAATATATATATCAATATTGACAAATACCATGCTAGAAACAAAAATATGTATAAAAATAGGTGTTTCTTTTTATGTTAACCAATCAAATTCGTATTTGTTTCGTGAGATTTCTTTCGAACAGTGAATTATTTATCACATTTCAACAATCAACAATAAAAATAATGATAACAACTCAAAACATTACAAAGTCAAAACATTAAAAAATTTATCGAGAAAAATAACATATTGCTTATCTTGATTATTACAGAGTTTCGAATCTTTCAATTATTTATAAAACAAGTATTATAAAACTATTTATAAAACAGTATTTATAAAACAAATTGATAGAAAAATATCAAAAAGAAAAATATGCAAAAGTGAAAGTTTAAAAAAAATATGAAATAAAATTCTGTAACAACGAAATTTGATGATTTTAAAAAAATGGTATATTTAATAGTATTATATAATAATAATATATAATATATAATATAGTATTTAAAAAAATTAATATTAATTTTAATATAAAAATAGCATATTAGCATATTAAAGTATGCTATATGCTATTTGTTTATCATTCAGAAATCATCATAAAGGCTATTAATTTTCTTAATAATATTTTAGTTATTATAAAAAATTACAAAAAATTTCGTTTATATTTTGTTTATAGATAATGTTAAATTAATTTTTGATAGATGGTAATTATAAAAACTTCGTTAATTGTATTATTAAATATGTAATATAATATTATATAATTTAATGTAAAATAAAACTCTTTATTATAATATTATTTAATAAATTTTTTTATATAATATTATAATATTATTTTAATTTAGAATATTATTTTATTATAATATTAAGATATTTTTGTAGATATTTTGTTTTTTGCTTGTTTTAACTGTATCCTTTTATTAATATTTTATTAAAATAACAAGCATGAACTTAAATATTAAATTAGTAAACTAAAACTTGAATGTTTTGAAATTTTAACTTAATTTTAATTTATTTCGCATTATTGTAAAGTGTATTTATAGATATTTAGTATTTATAGATATTATTTGTTTTTAACAAAATTAAAGAATCATAAATTTTTGTCATAAATTTTAATCATTGATTTTTAAAATGTTATGACTTTGCGAAAAGAAATTATATGATATAAATTTATCAAAATTTTTAGTTTTTTATTTCTGAATTTCCATAATAATTTTCTTGTATTTAAAAACATAACATGGCGATAACAGAGTAATAATAATAGTTTTTCAAAAAAATGTTAACAATTCTATGAAACTTTTATTTTTATAATCTTGAAATTTATTTTTTCGAAGATTGCTTTTTGTTATAGAATGAAAAATTAAAAAACTAAAATTTTTTTTAAATTTTTATAAATTCAATTCATTTTATAAAATTAAAAAATTAAAAATTTTTCTCAGAATTGGATTAAGATCATTTTATAGAGAAAGTTTCCTCTTTAACAATTCTTAAAAAATTGAACATACAATCAAATTTATATTTAGCATATTTAGTATATCTAAAAATGAATATTATAAAATGTATGATACTTTTAGAAAGATTCTAGACAAAATGATAAAAAATATATATATACATATATATTCGATAAGATTTAATTATATAATTTATTGATATATTGATTATTATATTAATAATATATTTTAAATTTTTATAATATTTATAAAATAAATTATAAATATTATAAATTTTAATTTTAATTATAATATTTTATAAATATTTTAAATTTGTATTAGATAGAATGAGATAGTAAAGAACGCTCAATTGGGTACGCGGCAGTATTATAATGTTACTTGTATAATGTTTTTTAATAAATAAAATAAATACATTGCTATTCTTTTATTACACTTCTGTATAATTTCATATATGAATTTCATTATATGAATGTAATATACAATATACACATATAAATATCATGTAATATAACTATGTAACAATCTTATATCGTTTAAAAAAATATCACATTTTAATAATATATTATCTTGTACTGCAGAGTCAAGTTTAAAATTTGATAAAATAATACATATTTGAAATAATGTTATATAAGTATTAAAATAGTGTTATATAAATATAATAATCTGCATATAAAATTAAATTATATGATAATAAATGATAATTAATTATCGTATATATTTTATTATTAAAATAATTTTATTTAAAAAAATTAATATGAATAATCAATAAAAATATCATTAGTAATCAATACTAATGTGAAAAAAAAATGCAATGTTTATATAATTTTTTTTATATATAAAATTTGGTATTAATACGATATAAAATATAGATATTTCAAATTTTAAAATATAGAATTATTATTATTATTTTAAAATATATTAAAATATTTTAAAATATAGATTAAAATATAGAATTTCAACTTATTATTATTATTATTTTTTCCTATTCACTGATCTTATCGGAATAAAAAATATTGAATTCAAACAAAATAGAGACAAAGATTTTTCGATCGATACATTAATAATCTATATAATTCAAATTGATTCAGAAGATAAATAAATTTGTAATAATAAATAAATGTGTAGAAAAATTGTGTAGAACATTTAATCTTTTTAATCTGAAATTTTATGGGAATGTGTTTTAATTTGGTTTTATGGATATCAATAAACAAATTGAGTGTTATGCAACTTTTTCATGGCTTTTAACTATGAATTTAAATAAAATAATGCATAATATCAATATTCTAGATTTAGATATTTATTGAAACTTATTTGAGTTAAATTTTTAAAAACAGTTACATAATGCATATATTTTATATTACTAAAAATCAGAAATAGTTATCTGTATATAAAAGAATATTATCTGTATATAAAGTATATTTATTTTTATTGAAAGACTATGCTACTGTCGCGCATGTAACTGAATATTCTCATTTTTTCGCTGTTTCACTATATCTAATATAAACTTAAAATTCTTAAAGCTTATTATAACTCATAATAACTTAATTAATTAAATTATCATAATTAAATCATATATATGAATTTTTTTATTATTTTGATGTCTAATATCCATATCTCCAAAAGTGTTCTATATTTTTATGAACATATATATATATATATATATATAGAGTGTTGTAATAATATACAAAAATGTTGAAATATCTATAAAGAGATTCCTGAGGTAATTGTAAACATTTTTCTTTGCAAAAATTTTTCTTGATTTATTAATGAATTATAAAAAATATTAGCTAATCAGAGAGCTAATTATAAGAGTAACTATGTGCTTACTGAACACGAACAAATTCAAGCAATATAAAGAAAGTGTGTTAATATAATATATGAAAATATGGATTGAAATTTATTTATTAAAATATAAGCAATTAAATTTTAGACGAAGCAAGATAGAAATAGAAATTGCTCTGTTTCTATTACATCATCAATGCCCACTTTCTTCTTTTTTTGTCTTATCTAACTTAAATTGTTTAAAACTTAATAAATATATTACTGATATTTTTATATCACTTTTTGTGTTTATTTTAATAACTTTTTAAAAATCCCATATATTTATATTTTGCATATATTATAATATATATATTATATATATTATAATATATATATTATACATATATACTTTTCGATGGCATTTCTCGTAGTTATTATATAATAGAATTGAATATTAAAAAAAGAGCAAGTAAATAAAGTAAAATTCAAATATAAAATTATAAAAAAGAATAGATATGCATATATATTTGACAATTTCTATCTTCGATTTATTTTTTTATCACTTTAATATTCAAATCTATCTCTTTTTCTTGTTAATCTCTTTTTTATGTTCGATTTCAAATATATGAGAAATGCTATTAAAAATTCAATCAAAACTTCCAAAACTATTAAAATTTTTAAATCTTATAAAACATATAAAGAATTTTAAAAGTCCTAAATTTCAAATTATATTTGAATTAATTCGAATCTTCATTTTAATAATTTCAAAATTGAGATTTGAATACTCATCTACAGTTTAATAAATAAATCTCAATCAATATGTATTTATTAATCTCTTAAAATGCTTCTCAAAATATATTCTATGAATATATTAATACTTTATACACAGAAAATTTCATTAAAAATTTTCATTTATTTTGAGAATTTCATTTCTTATTAATCGAGATCAATAAAAACTTTTAAGACTGTGTTTCAAAGAATAACTTTAAAAAATTAATGGCTCCGTACTTTAAAAAATTAAAAAACTTTTAAAACTTTAAAAAATTAATCTCCGTAATTGAAAAAATTCATGACTTCGATATTATCCGGTTTTGAACATTTTAAACCAAAATGCACGAGTTTCTATTGGAGTTCTTGAAAAAGAAAGTGAGAGAAAGTCATATACGGAAGGACCGATACATGCTCTCACTTTCATTATTTCGTAACTTCTTGCGTAATCGATTTATGTATATTTTTTTAATATTAAAATTTTTAATTTTAAAAATTTGTTCTTTTTTTTTTACACATGACATCTTTTTATATTTTTTAAATTTGCGAGTAATATAATACTATATATGGAATTATATATATAGTATTAGCGAATATAATATTATAACTATTGTTTATTTATTCTTTTTTTATTTTTTGATTAAACCAATCATTCTTGCAAATCTTTTTAAATTAAATCTTTATCTATCAATAAATATATTTTTTTATAAGCAATAAATAATAATGAATGAATAATTAATGAATTTCTAAGTAGTTAAAAAAAAATATAGAAAAAATTGATTCCTTTTTAGAATAACTTTATCAATAATTAATCTGCTTATTGCATCTAATCATTAATAAATTCAATCATATTTAGTCCAATGATAATGTTTGAAATTCATAGAACTAAGATTTTTATGATACATAATCATATTATAATATAAATCACATTTTTTAAGATAAGTTGTTTTGAAAGATTAAGAAACAAGAAATAATTCTTAATAAATTTGTATCAATCAATTTTTTTTGATAAAATGAATTGAAATTACTTATGTCTTATGATTGCATAAAGTAATTCATACATGAAAAATCAAAAGAATGTAATAAATGAAGGAAATAATGTAATAAAAAAGATAAATAACAAATGAAGATAACAAAAACGGCAAATTATAAAATAATTTAATATTACCAAATATTATCAAATGAGTAAAATATTCAAAAAAAAAAAGTTCATTTTATTTTTTAACATTAAAAATTTTAAAAGAATTTTTTGTTTATTGAAGTAAATAATATATTTTTTTATTTTTGCTATTTTTTTGACATTATTCATTGTTTAGATAGCTTTAAAATAATCAAGATAGGGCATTTTTTACTTGGAATAAAAATAAAAATAATTTGAATAAAACAAAAAATAAATTTATTTCAAATAAAAATGTTTGCAATTCTAAAATTTTATTTATTCTAAAATATATTATAATATAATATATATATTTATTATAATTATAATAAAATTTTATTCTAAAATATCTAAAAAAAAAACTATTTATTTTTAAAATATTTGATTATTTCAAATAACAATATTTATATAATAAAAGATAGAATTTACATAATAAAAAATAACAAATATAAAAGTTTTTTATATATAAATCATATCAAGTAGTGCAAATCAAAAAGTTCGAAAAAGAAAGTACTGTTCACTACGAGAAAAGTTCCACGAAAGGAATGTGCATTTGATTGGTTAGAATGGGAAGAAAATGTCTATTTTTATACATATTGTTTTTATTAACATCTTATCAACGTGTATTTGTTACACATATATTAATTTGATTGTGTAACAAAAAAATAATAGGATTTACTGAAGCTAAGATAATAAATCTAATAAGATAATTTCTCACATGACTCCATTATTGAAAATAACATCAATATCTTATTAAAATTATCTTATTGATATAAAACTTTCTATTCATTTTGAATATTCAAAAAATCAAATCTCATTTAGCGTATGATATCAGGAGGGTAAACGCGTGGTCTTCAAGAGCGTCAAAGATGGGGATAAGCGAAGGATTCCTCTTGTGTTGTCCCATGAACTTCTTTTCATCAGTGAACAATACTTAAATCTAGATAAAAAAAAAGGAAATAGGAATTTTACATAGAAAAACTAATAACTTTTGGGAATAGAAAAACTATTTCATTATAAAAAATATTTTATTATACTATTATACTATTATTATATTTTATTATAATATATATATATTATATATTATATTTTATTATATATATATATTATTATTATATA
>NW_006264106.1:23212-34544 GCF_000469605.1 Apis dorsata
TTGATTTTATATAAAAAAAAATTAATATATGTTATCAAAAAGATGTAATGAATAAAATGTAAAATATAAAAAAGAATTTATTTTAAAACTAAATAAAATTTTTAAATACGAATGATTCTTTCAATATATAACATAAGATATATAAAATAATTTTATAATTTTTAATTTTATATAGAATTTTTTTTAATAAAAAAATTAGTGGTAGTTTTAAATTAATCTTTTCATTAAATTGATCACTTACCTTATATTTGACAAATTCACTCTTCCGTTGTATAAGCAAAACTGACCGTGGACCAGCTTGGAAACGGCTTTTAAATCTCCCCTCTACGCTTTCATTCATTTTTTATTTTCAGGAAAAAGTTGAATAACAGTCTTAAGAACTTTATTTTTATATGATGCTATGAAACTTAAATATTATTTTATTATTTTAAATATTATTTATATTACCAAATATAATAAATTAATTATTATTAAAAATAAATTTATTTACAATATATCAAAAAGTATTAAATAAAAATAAAAATAGTTAAGTAAAAAAATTAAATATTTTTTATTATATATGTAATATATAAATTACAAATATTACTTTTTATTTTCTAACATTTTTCAGTTTCAAAAGGTAGACGATCACCCCATTCACTACATCTAGCACAACGATATGTATTTCTAAAAATATGAAATGTTACATTAATGCGATTTCAATTTTTTTATATAATACTTTCTTTTTTATTTAAAAAATACAGACTTTCCGTTTTTCCATGTCGTGAAAATTTGTTCTTCTAATTCTCCGGAAGCTGTACACATACGGCATATAACATGTTTAGACCGTTTTAATACTGGTCTGACAATTCGTGGCCATTTGCAATCATCTTCGGAACGTTTATCTAAAATTATAGATCATTTTTATATAAAGTAGAGTTAACAATTTATTTTGTATTATTCTTTTTATTATATATATTTTATTGAAAATGAACCTTTTTTAAGTACTACATATGAATAACGTTCATGTTTATACTCAGATTTTTCACCAATAGGTAATGTTAAATATGAAACTTCAAAATTGCAAGGAGTGTTATCTGTTACATATCTAGGGCATTGAGCATCATGAGGACACTGAAATAATTGTACAAAAATTAATATAAATTATAATATAATATAATATAAAAATTAATAAATTATAATATATTGTAAGATAATTATAATTCCAATACAAATATTATTTTTAAATATCGATTAAAATATAAGAAAATGATTCTATAAATCTAAAGTTTTATTCTAAATTTTTTTGGTTAAATATAAATTTGAAAACAGAATTTATCAGTTTTACTTAAAAAAAAAAAAAAAAATCAAAAATATAAGATTTTTTCCAAAAATGAAATGTTATGTTAAATCTACGTAAAAAAAAAATTAGAACATTTAATTTAATTTTAAAAAACAAAGGAAACGATAAAAAAAATAATATGAATTAATATTTTATATAATTTTTTTGATTGTAAAAAATTTTTAAATTTAAAAAAATATTGATAAACGATTTTTCAGATATTTTTATATTTTTACAAAACGTTATTTATTTAATAAGAATTTATTATTTTGTAGAATTTTTTAGAAAAAAATTAACATTTCTAAGAAAAAAATTATTAAAATGATTTTAAACTTAAACAGATCAAAAAAAAATCTAATAAAAGAATATATAATTAGTTAGTAATTATAATTTTCATGCTTTAATATTATTACCAGCCTATAGTATTTATTTACTTTATATATAAATGATTGTAATTAAAGTAATGTTATGAAAATAAGTAGCTATATATAAATTTTTATTTCAATAAATTATAATATTAATTTTGTAAAAAATATTTTCATATTTTATATAATTAAAAAAAATATGAAATCTGTTATTTTGAGATAGTATAAAATAACAGAATAAGTAGTTTTTTATAAAGCTTTGTTGTTGTTTTAATAAAGTTGATTTTTATTGGTGAGTTTTCAAAAATAGGAAAATTTATATTATATATTTCTATCTTTTTATTATTAATAATTAATAAATTATTAATAAATTTTATTTATTGAATCAATCAAATGAAGATAGAGAAGAAAAAAAATTATGTAAATTAAAACTATTTTATAAGACTTTTTATTTTTAAAATAGTTGTCAACTTTTTTATTTTTTTATTTTTTTTATATATATAAAATAATATACAGATTCAATACAATTCAAAACAATAAAGCAAAAATGAATAATACATACAAATAACATAAATAACATTATGAATTTACTTTTCATGATAATCAATTTTTTAAAAAAAATATTGTAAATATAGAAACTTGTTACATTATATATATATCGTATAATAGTATGATTGCTATATAAAATGCAATATAAAATGAGATGATTATACGAAATTTTGTTGGAAAAAAAAAAAAAAAAAAAAAAAAACGAATTTTATTAGATTTTGATTTAAAAATTATTTGATTTTTCATTAATACATTCATTCTTATATCATGCATAAGCAAATCGTAATATTTCGATTATATCATAATATCTCGGTGATGAAAATTAATTATTAATGAGAAATTGTAATTTAATTATATTATTTCGCGCATGTAAATTAATATTATAATTATATATATATAACAAAATCGAAAAATTTCTATATAAAATTCTCAAAAATATGTCAAAATTATATATCATTCCTATAATTATAAATATTTTTATTACATATTGATTAGACTGATTTTGTAATGTAAACAATGACTATTTTAATGATAATTTAATGATAATTTAACAATCTAATAATAAAATATTTCGCATTTGGTAAATAAATTTATTAATCACTCATTAAATAATTCTTTAGTTAATTTTGTAGATATGGAGAAATATTATATCATAAATATTATATTACATACATGGTTGAAATAAAAATTATTCTATAAACAAATAATTTACTTACATTTTTTTCATCAATAAGAAAATAGCATTTATTATAGTATATAAATATCTAAATACAAAATATAAAAAATATAATAAAATAACAAAATATAAAAAAAAATTATAAATGAATTCAAAAATTAAATTTAATTTGAAAAAATTTTTCTTTTTAAAAAAAAGAATTAAATTACGATTCATAATTACTTTGAGATTTTTTATCTTTGTGATAATTAGAATATGATGTAATAAAAAAAATTGATTTTGAATTTCAATATCAAAATCATTTTTTAACATATTTTTATTTATAGATTTTCTCCAATCCAGAGATATAGAATGATGCTATAATGTTTTTTATATTAACTTTTATACATTCTGTACAATGCAATGTAAAATATTTTTCTATTTATCACAGTATAATATAATATAATATAATAATTTTATTTTTTAATTTTCATCTTTATCTTGTAATTTAATATAATTATATTTAAATATGTCAAAATCAAAATTTATTTTAATTGATGATTATTTTTGATTTCATATTAAAAAATATATAAATTCAAACATTTTATATATAAAAATTAGATATATAGATTATTAATATATTCATAGAATAATAATAATAATTAACAATGAGATTAATATTATACAAAAATGTCAATTAAGATGTCTTTATTAAATAATTATATATAATTGAAATTTGAGATTTTTATTTTTATTATATTGTTATGTTACTTTATCTTTATTCATTTCATATAAGTCATATTGCTTATAGATTAATCAATAAATCTTAACCAACATTTTTATATCAATTTTCGTATTTGTTTTAATCTGTAAAATCAATCCTTCAAAATTATTCTAGAAATATATATGATATTTTATGTATTGAAATGATATTGATATTGATCACATATAATTTGATTCTATTAAATTCTATTAAAAAAAAAAAACAAATTACAACAGTTTGATGTGTTCACATCAAATATTTTTTTAATTTAATTTTTAATCGAATTTAAAACCGTTTTAGCATTAATTTTAATATACAGAACTTGATATTATATATAGTGTAGTAAATTTTTATTAAATAAATTTAATAAAAATGCAAAATGTTATTATGAATATTATTTTTTCCACAATTTCAATGCTTTTTTCAACTTTTGTCTGCTTAAAATTAAATTAAATAATTACTTATATTTTTAGTTTTCATGTAATATCTTATTTTTGGATAAAATTATCCATTCTTACAAAATCTCAAGTTTTTCAAAATTAGTAATGAAATATTTCATATTTAAAGTGGAAAACAATCTATTATCATTTAATCAATATTATAAAATAAAATTTTTTGTTAAATAATAATAATTATTATATTAATACTTACAGGTGAAAATACATGTACATTAGAAGCATTCTTCTTATAATTAAGTATAAACTCTCGAGCTTCATTAATTATCTATTTAAAATAAAATCATTAGTTATAAAATAATGATTAAAATGAATAAATAAATTTTAATAATATATGACTTACTTTAAATCCTATATTTGTTCCTTGTTCTACAATAATTAAATATCGTTCTGTTTTATTCCATAATTTTAAAATTGTTTCAAGACGAGATATTTGATTTGGTAATTCTAATAAAGAATATGCACTTACTACAATGTCATAAGTTGGCTATAATATAATATAAATAATATATTTAAATCTTATAGATTATATTAATAATCTATTTTAGATATTTCAATGTAATATAAGTTATATTCTTACAATTGGAGATGCAGGAAAAAATTGTCGATAAAAAACATAATTTGTATTAATTTTTGGTGTAGCATTTTTTATAAGATATTCAGATAATTCATTCATATCTCGAGAAACATCAACACAATAATATTCCTTGATAGATTTATACCAAAATTGTGAGGCTGCCCTAATAAAATTAAATTTATATTTTTTTAATATTTTTATTGCAATATTTTTAAATAAAAATTATTTAATTTTATATATATTTTACCATATAACTGTGCCAGTTCCTGAACCATAATCAAATAATGTTTTTGGTATAAAATTTTTATCACTATTAACAATTTCATTAAAAATTTTATATAAAACAGAATATTCAGGTACACTTCTACTAATTAAATATGCTAAACTAATGTATTTATTATATGAAATTGGTGACCAGTTATATATAAGACTTTTAAAAAGCTTAAGAGCTTTTGAATTATTAAGTATATCATTTTTATTTAAATTTTGTGCTTCATGAATATGTGGATATATTCTTGACTGCACTTCTTGTAATTTTAAATTAATATCTTCTTTTTCTGGTGGAGGATGTCTATTATTCAAATGTGTTGCTAATTTTTTACTACTTTCATTAATCATCTTTGATGAAATTGTTACATCTATATAAATAAAAATTTTTAAAAATTACTTTTTAATTTTTATCTATAATAATCATAAATATTATATTCTAATAAAAAATATATTTTTTATAACTTATTACCATGCAAAATGTTTTTAATTGTTTTTATAAGCCAACTTGGTTGTTCTACTCTCTTAAGCTTTATTATACCTGGATGTCGTCTATGTTTAAATTCATTGTTTGAAATTAATTCATTTACAGTATCTATAATTTTCATTTTTTGTTTTGTTGAGTACTAATAAAATAAAATAAAATCAATATTTAAATTTAAAATCATATATTGAAATAATTATTAATAATTCATAAAAAATAATAAACTATAATTATTATCAAAAAGTAAATAGAAAATATTTTTACTTACCCAACGCATTTTATATCTCAAAAATGTTAGTTTTATTGACATAATTAATAACCTTATTCAATATTAATTCTTTTGTGATGGAAAAATTGAATATAAAATAAAAATATAACAAAACATAAAACTTTGTTGATGTTGATTAAAATTATAATACAAATGTTTAAAATCTGTCGAATTATACTAAATATAATAATGATATTGCAATATGATATAGTATATATACTATAACCTCAAATCAATTCTACACTGAAATATCTATTATACTGTACAACATATTTTTCCAAAATAATTTACGGTTCTTTTTAATAAACTATTTAAAACTTAGTTATTATATATATTAGCGCAGTTAATAAAATTGAAATATTACGGTTATCAAGTTAATTAATTCATAAAGAAAATGAAATTTGCAGAGCATTTAAATGCTCACATTACACCAGAATGGAGAAAACAATATATAAATTACGAGGTAAGATAAAAACTTTCATCTTCAATCCTATGTCAATTTTATAAATTGTGTAGTAATAACTATATTAAATTTAATAAAAATTTATATTATAAAAGGAATATTTTATAGGAAATGAAAGCATTGCTCTATGCAGCAGTAGAACAAGCACCAGCTGCAGATATAACAGAATCACATATATTAGAACGTTATTTTAATAAATTTGATGAACAATTTTTTCATTATTGTGATAAGGAGTTAGCAAAAATAAATACGTTTTATTCAGGTAAATTTTATACAATTATTATAATATTATTATTTTTTGAATTTTTTATAATTTATATTAAAATATGTTTTTTATCTATTTTATTAGAAAAATTAGCAGAAGCAACGCGTAGATTTGCAACTCTCAATAATGAATTAAGTGAAATTCTATCTACTTCTGAAAATGGACAAGGAAGTCATAAAATCCATTATCATAATAATATTTTGCATAAAAAGCCAGTTTCAGCACGAAAACTTCAAGAATTAAAATTAGCCTTTTCTGAATTTTATCTTTTTCTCATTTTACTTCAAAATTACCAGAATCTTAATTTTACTGGATTTAGAAAAATATTAAAAAAACATGATAAAGTATGTAAAAACAATTAATGTATATAAAAATTGATATTTATATTAATTAATAGAAACTGTTATCCTAGCTTTTAAATATAGATCTTGGAGCAAAATGGAGAGCAGAACATGTAGATACAGCATTATTTCATACTCATAAAGATATAGATAGACTCATTGCAGAAACAGAAGCATTGGTTACCAGAGATTTAGAACATGGAGATAGACAACGTGCTATGAAACGTTTAAGAGTCCCTCCTCTTGGAGAACAGCTTTCTCCATGGATTACATTTAAAGTGGGACTTTTTTCAGGAGCTTTTATTGTTCTTCTTATAGCAGTAATACTTTCAGGCAAAATTATATTTTTATTATATAAAATTTAGATATATAAAAATAAAAATAAATCAATATTTTATTTTATTTTATTTTATTTTATCTATTTTATAGGTACACGTTACAGGAATAATAATAATTGGCGAGTTTTATGTAGATTATATCGTGGACCACTTCTTATGATTCAATTTCTTTTTCTTATGGGAATCAATGTATATGGATGGAGATCTTCTGGTGTAAATCATGTTTTAATATTTGAACTTGATCCTCGAAATCATTTATCAGAACAGGTTGTATTCTTTATTTATTGTTTATATATAAATTATTGATATATAATATATAATATATTTTCAGCACATTATTGAAATGGCTAGTGTGTTTGGATTAGTTTGGTCTTTATCAATTTTAGGTTTTTTATATAGTGAAACATTGGGAATACCACCATTTGTTCAACCTGTAATATATAAAATATATTTTTGTAATATATAAAATTGTTAAACATACATGTATATAAATAATATTTTTTCAGATGTTGTTATATATATTACTAGCTTTGTTTTTGTTTAATCCAACGAAAACATTACGTTATGAAGCTAGATTTTGGGCACTCCGTGTATTGGGTAGAATATTTTGTGCGCCATTTTTTTATGTTGGATTTGCTGATTTCTGGCTAGCTGATCAACTTAATTCTCTACATACTGTTTTCTTAGATTTTCAATATTTTGTTTGCTTTTATGTACAAAATTCTTCGTGGACCATTGTCACTGGTTTGTAATTAAATATTATAATTGCAAATTTTATTATTTATTTTAAAACTTAATTTTTTTAGGAAAGTAATTATCTAATTATCTAATGCATTTTTTGATAGATGCGGAAACTTGTATTATGCGCGAACTTTCAATGAGACCATTTGTGGCTTGTTTGCCAGCATGGTTCCGATTTGCACAATGTTTACGGCGATATAGAGATACAAAAGAAACTTTTCCTCATCTTATAAATGCAGCAAAATATGCTACTAGTTTTTTCGTTGTAGTATTTTCTTACTTACATTTAACTAATGCTAGTAAGTATTTTTTATATATAATTAACATAAGAATTACATAGAAGAATATATATATTTTTATAGAGTATTATGTATTATCTACTGAAAATCCTTATTTTTATTTGTGGATAACTGCAAGTATTATGAGTTCTTGTTTTACATATACATGGGATATAAAATTAGATTGGGGATTATTTGATAGTAATGCAGGAGAAAACAAATTTCTTAGAGAAGAAATTGTTTATTCTTCTCCAGTAAGTTTGATTGCTTATTATTATATTAATTAAAATTTAAAAAATAATTTTATATTTGTATAATAATAATATTTGTGTTTTAGTATTATTATTATTTTGCAATAATCGAAGATTTTATACTTCGTTTTGGTTGGGCATTTTCATTATCTCTTACTGAAATGGGATATGTACATGCAGATTTAATGGTTTCTATAATTGCACCATTAGAAGTATTCAGGTAAGTTAAAAATAAATTGATATTACTAGCAATAAAAATACATTTTTAGAAATCATAATTATTTGCTGTACATTTAATGTGTACAAAATATGTAATATTGCACATCATTATAAAGAATGTTCCAAAATTCACGCAATTGATTTGAATTTTGCGCCATTTATGTGGTAAAGTGTTGTCAATGAAAAAAAAGACAGCATGACACTTCAAGATTATTAAAAATGAAATGCCATACGAAAAAACAACGCGTTTTTATTGTTAAGCAATATTTTAAAAATAAGGTTTGGCAACTATAGTTCGCAATTTTCGTACAAAATATGGTCGGAATAATGATTTAATTTCATTAAATGTGAAGAGATTAATTAAAAAATTTAAACAGATTGGATCAATTAGACTGGATTTTAAACATTCTGGCTATCCTTCAACAAGTCGTTCAACACAAAACATCGAAACAATTCGTGAGAGTATTGCTGAGAATTAGAGGGACATCAATTTGGCACCGTGGTGAACAATTGGACATTTTGAGAAGTTCTCTACAGTATTTTCACGAAACATTTGTATCTTCATGCTTACAAAGTTCAATTAATCCAAGGACTGAAGCCTACTGATACGCAATAAAGCTCCTTGATAGCGAATAAAATTCGTTGAATGGATTATGGAATAATAACAAGTGAATGCTAATTTTTCGAACAAAATCATCTTCAGCAATGAGGCTCATTTTCATCTTGATGGATTGATCGATAAAATCGACAAAATCGTCGTATTTGGGATTCAGAAAATCCACAAGTGATTGTTGAGAAACAAACGCATCCATAATATTTGGTGCAGATTTTGAGCTGGAGACATCATCGAACCATTCTTCTTCGAAAATGCGATTAGTCAGGCAATAAGTTAATAGTGCACATTCGCATCGTGACATGATCCAATTTTTTGTATCTAAATTGTAAAATATGAATATGGACGACATGTGATTTCAATAAGACAATGCCACATGCCATACAGCCTGAGAAACAATTCAATTATTGCATGAGTCATTTTCTTTGTGCGATTTAACGCCATTGACTTTTTTTTTGGGATTTTTTGAAATCTAAGATTTATGCCGATAAGCCCACGATCATACTTTAAAGAAGGAAATTGAGCGCTGCATCATCGAATGTAAAATAATCATAGAAAATTTTAGCCAAAGAGTGCGTATCTGCATTATGTGTACAGCAAAACCGTGGAGGTCATTTATCTTGCTATTCCATACATAATCTTATATTGTATATTTTATGAATCAATAAAAAATTTACAATTTTTAATTATAAATCTGTGTTTTTTATCAAAATTACTTCTTGCGTGAATTTTGGAACATCTTTTATAATATATCGTTTTTAGTGAAGCTTGACATTTTTCGCTTGCATGAGATTTAAAATCATTGTACATTTCAGTCAGACAAGATTTATTGAGTGGAACTAATAAATTATAATAAATAAATAAAATTTTTGTTTTCGATTTTTATCCTTGTTTTATTCATTTCCTTTCTCACTTTCTTTTCTTTTATTTTAAATTTTAAATAATTTTTATTTTAATTTTAAATTCAATTTATTTTGTCTTTTGGTTTATAATACACAAGGATATTTTTAATTATTATTAATTATTATTAGTTTAATAATATAATAGTAAATATTTTAATTTATCATAAGCAATATTTTGTATCAATTTGCCTTACTAATCAGTTGATAGAAGGTACATGTGGAATTATTTTCGTCTGGAAAACGAACACCTATACAATGTAGGCAAATTTCGAGCAGTTCGAGACATCTCCATAGGGCCTTACAGACGCAATGAAAATGATGAACCGAAGGCGGCTATACGTCTTATGGATTGTACAAATAATGACGGTGATGAATCGACGGCATTTGAAATTGTCAAATGTGATCATTGAAATTGTCATCTTGTAATTGCATCTTTTATTCGTATATACTTTAATTTGTAATTGAATTTTATATTTATAAAGAACAGTCTATTTATAAACATAATCATTTACATATAGATAAAAAACATAACTTTCATTAATGAATTGAATTTCCTCTTCCTTATTTGTATATTGCATATTATTTTGCATGGTCAGCATGTTGAGTCAACTAATAGTTTAATTTATGCTTTTATGCTAGTATTTATATATTATTTCGTTATATTTGGAATTATATATAATAAATGATAATGATCAATTTGATTTCAAAATAATATTTGCTCCTTCCTAATAGGAGATTCATATGGAATTTTTTTCGCTTGGAAAACGAACATTTGAATAATTGTGGCAAGTTTAGAGCGGTCAGAGATATATCTGTTGCCCCAGTTGATTGCTCTGATCAATCTCAAATTTTAAGAATGATGGATGCAGCAGACGGAGTAATCAATCGAAAAAGAAAACAAAAGATAGTGGATAAAAAATCCTTACGCGCGTTTTCTAAAGGTGAATCTCTGATTTGTGATCTTGATACATAATTAAAAAAATTAATGGATTCACAAAAATTGTTGTTAATTTCTTGAAAATTGAGTGTTAATTTCTTTCTTTCTATAAATGTAAAGAAAACAATGATTTTATTAGTCATATAGTATAAAGATACATTATATCAAAATGATTCTATTATTTAAGTAAATGTGAAAAATGTATAAATGTCGTCAATCATTATAGTACAAATATATATATAAGATATAAAATATATAAGAATAATTATATATATATATA
>NW_006264106.1:34780-35904 GCF_000469605.1 Apis dorsata
CTTGTCATAATTCATACAGCTTATACTCTTATATTAATTCATGTTCAAATATTCCGCGCAGTAAATCATTCGCGAAAATCAATATTTTGAGAGATCGTTGAATATATAATGATAAATTTAAATTTAAAAAATTTAAAGACGATAAAAACATATTATATAAATAAAAGAGTTTGTTTCGACAATATAAAATATTGATTATAAAATTTAAATAAAATAAAATATTTTAATGTTTTTAATGAATTATTTTTTCTCCGTATTGAATAATGCAATATTTTATACGTTTAATATGTAATAAAATTCTTACTTTTTTTATCTTTTATTTTATTATTATATATTTATCTTATTATTATTTTTCATCGCTTTATTTTAATAGATAATGTCTCTTGTGATAAAATATACTACCTAACCTAAATCTAATTTAGCGCCTTTTGAATATTTCGACAGCTGAAAAAAATAAAGCGCTAATAACGAGTGTATCACGTATAATCTGTGTCAAATATAGACATACTTTTAATACTCTTTGAACAATTGTTGAAAGTATAATAGTAGTAATATATTAATTAGTATTTTAGAAATTCATTATTATCAAATTATTTGTTTAGATTAATTAAGATTAAAAAAAGATTAATTACATTCATTACATTAGGAATTTTATTTGAAGATAATTTCACAGGCTCAAAGTTTTTAAGAATTATTTATTTCTGATACAAAACTTCTTGTAAGTTTTATATTGTAAATTTATTTTTTTTTTTTATTCAATTTATTCATTTTCGGTAAATATTATGAGTCAATACTTTTTTCAAATTTTTCGCATATATTCAAATATAAGCGAATAGAATATTAAATATTTTTATTTCTTCTATAGAAGAACGTTTCAAATATTAAAAATAACTTGTCTTAAAACTAATTGAAATTTATTTTAAATATAAAATAAATATTAATTTTTATTTATGAAATATTAATTTATTTATTTATGAAATATTTAAGTTAAATATTACATAATTTCTATAAATATATATTTTCTTTTTCTAAAATATATTATTTATTCTAAAAAATCTGTAAAAAATTTGTAAATTTGTAATTAAAACAATATTTTCTAATATTGTATTATAATATATTAATAT
>NW_006264106.1:36014-56876 GCF_000469605.1 Apis dorsata
ACATTTCAAGTATACTGTGAAAATGTATTATAAATATTTTTATATTTAATAATATCTTTATTAATTAAATTATTTATTATTTTTTTCAAATAATAAATAGATATCAAAGTATGTTCAATTGTAAATAAATAAAATTAAATTATAATGTATTATTTAACTAATTTTTAATCTATCATTGATCCAAGAAGATTGAGAAACACTGTTTCAGAATATTCTGTATCAATAGTTCCCAATTTATAAATCATAATTTACAAAGGGGTTGCAAAATATTTTGTAAGAGTCACTATTATTATTTTTAAAAAGTTAATGACTTTTAAAACTTATTTATTTTAATATTCTATAGAATATCATATTCTTTTGCAATTCAAAAACAAAATCACTAATTGTTATATGGTGATAAAATCATATTAATATTTTTTATTTTCTTAACTTCATATGAGAGAAGAAATTACAATTATAACATTAAGAAAAGAAACAGTAATTGAAAAAAATTAGAAAAGATTATTTTTATATTCATTTATAAGGACACTATACTAAATCTAATATTATTATCATTAATAATTTTTATTTACTTGAAGTGACTCGATTTTATGGTAAATTATTTCCCAATGCAAATCCAGATAACATATATAAAATGAGAAAAAAAAATAATAATAAACACAGGGCATCGAACACAGAAATATAGAATACGCAGAAGGGCAAGTGTTATTAGTTTCGTTGGCGACGATGTTGTGGTGGAAAGGGTAATGGTAGTATTGATTGCAGCAGAACTTGACCGCGCAAACTCTCTATCTGTCCTCAATGAAATGACGTCCTTACATATGGAACCACGACGGACGAAACGACGATAAAAACTTGTGGATACCACACCTGGCCGACACCTGCCAATTGAAACGGTGATGATGACATCGACCCTTTGTACCTGCACATGGTTGCTGTTATCCTGCTGTGTTCTCATCATTCTCTCTATCGGTGAACACGATTTTTATCGTGGTAAGAATACATATCGTCCATTCGCCCGAATACACTTATCTTTTCGAGGGTAATGACACTATAGATGTATCATCGCTCTCCATCTAACCATAATCTTTTGTTTCTTTTCATTTCGTTTTTATCATTATTCTTATGTTTTTTGAATAAAATTCGCAAATACATTTTAAAGAATCTCGAAAAATCGAACCACATTGCACGAATATAATTGTCACAATATAATCATTTCATATTTCTTTATTTCTAATTTTATGAAAAATTAATCTTATTCTTGATTAATTTCTTATTTTTTAATTGTGATTGAATGAAAATGTTAAATTTCAAATTTTATGAAAAATGTTTAAGGTTCGAGTTTACATATGTTTGCGCGTACAATGTTACTGATGTTAAAGAGATGTTCTATTTCTTTTTAATTTACTTAAAATATAATTTGATTGAGTAATTTAGAAATTCATTTTCAAATGTATAATTTATTTAAAAGAAAGGAATTTAATTAAATGGTAAATGCGCGTGTAATTATTACAATATAAGTATATTATTATCTAGTTTTAAATTGAATAGAAATGAGATACATATATGTTTATCAAAGTTACAGTAACGTACATGTATACATATTAAGTAGTTTGTCTGTTGACCATAGGAAATTCCTATTCTGATATCGCCATAAAACAAACCAATAATAAGTGGATATTGTATAATTTGCCAATTTTATATTTGTAAAATTAATATATTATATTATTTTAGTGATAAAAAAATAATGTTGATTTCGTGAATATAAAAATATTTGAATCAATTTATTATAATAATAATTCCATATATCTAGTTTTTGAATCATTTAAAATATATATAAACATTATAAAATTATTGTATAATCTATTAGTAAATTTTTTTATATATTTTTCTATTTTTTTATTTTATAATTCATATTTATTAAACTATTATGATCTAAATATAATACTATTATGATCTATTATATATCTATTATGTCCATTATATAATTTGTTTTTTTATTGGTAAACTTTCTCATTGACTTAAAACTTTAATGAAAACGATCGTATTATGAAAGAATGCAGAAATAAAGAAAAATAATTAAATGAAAAAATCATAAAAAATAATAACTAGCTAAATATAATCTGAGAAATAAAACATAGAAGATAAGCAAGTAATAAAAGATAGAAAATAAGTAAGATAGAAGTAATAAAATAGAAAATAAAAAATTGAAAGAGAAAGTTTAGAAAAGAATTTTACTAATGGAAAAATCTAAATATTTAATATAAATATAAAATATAATCGAAAATATCGAGGATGAAAAAATCGAAAAGAAATAATCGATATTTTAGTTTTCTTTAATAAATGCGAGAAATTAAAAATTAGATATCAATTTCAAAGATGTAACAAATTGTTTAAAGAAAAATTAATTTTTAAACAGTTAAATATACAAGAATAATGTGAATATTTTTCAGATGATATTCCTGAATCTTCGAACATTGCGCTTAAGCAATTTTTGATTAAATATCTCGAGGGACAAAGAATGCATTATCCTTCATTGTTTGCGAGCCAAGCTTACAAGAAACATCATTTGAATTTATATCGCCAAAAAAAGGAATTTTTGGAAGCTTTGATCAATAAAAGAAATTTGGCTGAAATTCTAAGAAAAGAAAAACCGAAAAAATGGAATTATCGGAAAATAAAATACAACGAGCCGATCAACGAATTAGCGCAAGAGAGGGAACATTATTCTCCGCTTTATAAAATATTGAATCCGTTCCAGAGTTCCTTGAAATATATGAACTTTAAGATGCCTTATTTTTCCCATGAAACGAACGATGATGAGGATATGAATTTTCAAGACGATGATGAAGATGGATTTGATCAAAACTTTGACAGAGGAATGAAGGAAGAACCATTGTTTGGACTCCATAGAAGTTACAGTGGTTCAATTAACGAAGACGACAAAACTGATATACAAAAACCGCAAGCGATCATACCGGAATTCATTTTTAAATTTGAGGATTCAATTTTGCCCGAGAGACATCCGTTCGCAGTAAAACCCAATGATCCTAGATATTATAACAACGCTCCTTTTTCGTTAGGTATGTCAAACTTCAATATATTTCATTTATTATGCTCTTTTTAGTAAAATATCCTATTTTATATTTCGAAATAAACGTGAAAAATAAAATTTCTTATCATTTTTTCTTTTTAGAAAAAATAAATTAGATCTGATTTTAAATCTTTAAAAATACATACAATTTTTTAATTTTATTTGAAAGTTAAAAGACATAGAATTTAAAATAATTTATTATAATGATATATTATATAATGATATATTATAATGACATATAATTATTATATTTTGAAAAATAAAAAAATAATAATATGTTAGCTAAATAGAACATTTTTAACTAAGAAGAACAGAATTTATATTGATAATATTTTTATAATTTTATATAAATTTATAATATGATTATATAATATTGTGTTATTATACCTATAATAGATGATAAAGACAATTCGAATTTTGAAAAATCGATAAAAAATAATACAAAGTGGGAACAAGAAAATATAATAACAGTAAATGGACCCATCGTACGTAAGGAAAATCCAAGAAATATTGAGTCCAAATTTAGGGATACGGATCCAGTAATACCTGAATTGGAACGTCGAACAGAATACAATCCATTGTTTGTACCTGTAAACCAAGATTTGAATAATGATATATATTTTATTGGTAAGCTAATATATAGTTATTTGAATTTTATTGCACTAAATTATATATAAATTAATATATTCTTTTTGGAGAATTGAATCTAGACAAGAAAATGAAGCATATAAAAAATATTGATTTATTTATTAAATTATAAACAATTTAATTTTCCATTAGATTAGGGATGTCGAACTTGTTGCACCATTTTCTTTCTTTTCTTTATTTGATTAATAAGACATAGGGGAAAAATTCTATATCTATTTTTTTTCTTTAGTTGTTGCATGAATCTCACTATAAGTAGATAGTATAGACAGACATATAGTATAGTATATGTTTGTAATAAATATTAATTAGGATTGTGGCTTATTCATAATGGAAGATCAATTGATTAAAAAAGAATCATGCAGTTTCTGAAATTGATATAAGAATAGTGGAACACCAGCTAATCAAAATGAACTATCGGTAAGGAAAAAGCTCGACATTTCTGTATTAGATAGAACGAGATGCAGATAAAATTCAGTTGTACTATATTATAATAAAATTTGCCAAATTGAACTTTTCAAATCAAAAACTTAAGAACGTCTCATATCACTTTAAATAATATAATTTATTATTCCAATTATTTAATTTGGTAATTATTTAAAATAGGGAAATCTTTGCTAATTTCGATGATTTTTAAATATGTTGTAGAATTTTTGTGAAATATGTTGTAACATTTTAAACAACTTTTTTTTTATATGTTATCGCTATTCAGCCTAGTTTTCGAGATATTTGCAAAAAAGATTGTTATTGATATAGAATTATTAGAATTTATTATATATATATATATATATATATATATACGCTCGCAATTGCATAAATATGTGACCATTATCCTCATTATTAATATAAACAGCTAAGATGTATAGGATGAATTAGTAAAAAAATCTACTTTTTGATGAATTATGAATAATAATAGTAAGCTTAAAATGTCTCAAATGTATCAACTTAAGCATTCTACGGATCCTTCGGAAGATTTGAGATATTTTAAATTTAATATTTTAAAGTAATTCATAAGAAATTATGAATGATTAATGAGTTTTTTAAATAAATTATCTCTTATATATCGCTGCTGCGATATATTTATAGAAACAGCAGATAAATGACAGTCAGATATTTACATATATACAGCTACGGATATATATGTATAAGAGAAATTCTATATAATAGTAGCGATTTTTTTTCAAATATTTTTTTTTTCAAATAATATTTTATATTATTAATATTATATTATAAATATTTTTTTCAAAAAATATGGCCAAACAGTAGTAACATGTAAAAAAAAAAAGTTATTCAAAATATCGATCTCAACAACATATTCAAAAATCATAAAAATTGGTGAGAATTTCCTTATTCTGAATAATTATTAAAACTTTTAATTCTAGCTCATCATTGATTATCGAATAGTTGCTGTAGTGATTGGTTATATCATAAGACTACATAAAATTCTATATAAAATTTGAATAATGAACACTATAAATTATAATAATTATAGAACTATTATATACATAATGTCTATATCAATTCTTCATAAATCTTTAAGAGTTTCGATTTATAATTTAAAAATACATTTTGTGATCAGATTTATATGAACTTTATATATTTTTAATCCTATTTCTATTTAAATAGTTTTTATTCTGTTGTTATTTTCTGCAGTTATGTTCTATATTTTAATTTTGATAGCTGAAAAATCTAATTATTCATTATCAAAGAAATAAATATATTTGATTTATATATCGCTCACGTAGATTAGGATTGAATTATTTTATTATTAAGTTATATTATTTTCTGATCACGAAGAAATGACTAATAATATCAGAATAATCCTCACATTAAAATTTTACATTGAAGCCGATATGATTATAGTCATATATTCGATAATATATATTACAGTCATATATTCGATATATACTCGATAATCATCAACAATAATTATTATAACGAAGATAGTTGTATTAGTAACATTTGGACAGACATAATATATAGATATATAACATTTGTATATGCAATTTGTTAATATATAGTATAAAAATTTTTTTATTAATATCTTAAAAACTATATATAGAAATAAATATTCGAAGTTAAAATTTTCAATCCATTTCTTTTCCTTTACCGCTTCTCTGAATTTCATGTTATCGATAATTGATATCTTTCAATATTTATAATATATAATTATAATCTTTTTTTGCATTACATTAATGCAAAATTATAATATTAATTAACTAATTAAATAAAATAATAATATTAATTATATAATATTAATGTTCCAAAATAAATAATTGTACATTTAAAATGATATGAATATAAGTCTTTAAAATTTTTATTTATTTTTGTAACATTGGTTCGACATAAAAGATATTGTAATGCGATATTGTAAACAATGCATGGTTTACTTATCTAGTTTTAGTTTTCAATTTATATATATATTTTTAAAAGAAATCTTTAAAAAAAATTCCATCTAAATTTTTAAGAAAATAAATTTTTAAGTTTTAAAATATGGACGTTATTATATAGAGGAAATGAAAGTGGGTTCTAAATATCAAATATTATGATAAAAGAAGCTGATATACACAAGACTTAATAAACAAATTACAAGAATTTTAAATGCGTTAGATAAATATTGTGAGACAATAATAGAAAATATTTATCATTTATATAATATTCTTCTTTAATGAGAAGAAGAGAAATTCATATTCTTTTAAATGTAATTAATTATATCGATATTTAATAATATAATGCAACTACTATATGTTGCATAATTTATTTCAAAAGTTACGTCAAGTCAATTTTAGTATATTCATTCTATTTTTTATTTAAATCCACAGATAAATTATATTATATTCAATCAGCCTACTTACTAAAATTTATAGATAAATTGTTATATTATATTCAACTAGCCTTGAAATTCATAGGAACAAATCAAAATACAATAAGAAAAAAAATGAATATTTTTTCTACACACAAACTTGTTTCTTTTAATAATATAGTATTAAAATATTAACATATTAACATAAATATTAACATATTACAAAAAAATCATATATATTTGACCATAATATTTGAATCAATTTGAATTTTATAGATCACTGAATGTGCATCAATGAATTACAATTAAGGTTACAATTAATTGACTCTATTTCATTTGCAATCAATGTTTCTTATTTTGATGTAAGATTACTTAAAAAAAAATAACAATCAAAATTCATATCTATAACACTTCATCTTAAATAGTAATAGTAATAGTAATATTTATTGAAAATCCATATAATCATTGCATTATTCATGTTACTAATATATATTGATTTCTTCAAATAAAATTATTTTGATAAATGATTTATTCTAAACATATATTCGAATATATTATTTCATCAAACTCGATTTCGTAACACAAATAAAATTCCTACATATATTGAAACATATTACGATTAATACATCGATTCGAATGCTTCGCACGCTGGAAATGATAAAATGATATTTCAACTTGTGTAAGCCATTGATTTAAATCCATTATAAGTTAATACATGCATTGCAATATGTTTCAACTTCAGTAAAATGATATAAAATAAAAGTAAAATAAAAAGATATATTATTATATACCTATATATATAATATATATATATAATAAATTTAGAATAAAGATTAGTAGTATTATAATATTTTAAAAACATATAAGATATATATAAAAACATAGCGAGTAGGATGCGATTACGATGTAATTAAATTATAAGTTTTTCTATCATATGTGTTTTCTATCACATTTTAATTTTTTTTTTTCAGTTAATTATCTATTATATTGCTATTGCAGTCTATATTCTTATTCTAACAATATATTATTGAAATAGAATTGCTAATAATTGATTACGAATAAAATATTCGTAATCGAAAAAAAGATGATAGAAAGAAAACATGAGATGATAACATTTGAAATTGAATTTATTTTTTTTATGTATGTTAGATATAAAATGAAAACTTTGTTCAACAATTTTTCGAATTAGGATATTACTTCAATTTGTTCGCTAATTGCATTTCGGAAATAATAGTGTAAAAAAAGAAAATAATGAATCTATAATATGCAATCATGATATTTAAGGCATTCATGGATATAATATTAATGTGTGATATTAATTCATGTTATTAAATTATGATATTTAATTTTGTCTATTATTTTTTTTTGATTCAATAATCTCATATTAAAATAAAAAATATTAAATTTAAAATAAAAAATAAAGATTTGTTATGATTTGTGATTCATTAATCTACATATAGGGATTTACGAAATTCAAATTAATTTAAATAAAAAAAGCAAGTTTTTGTGTAAAAAAAAAAAAACATTCAATATTTAACATTCAATGTTTTTAATCCGAAATCTTTGGAATTGTTTTGATTTGTTCTTATAGACTAGTAAGTAGACAAATTAAATGTTAAACATTCACATATGGATTTAAATAAAGTAATTTCGGTTAACAGCAATTTTTAAACAAAATTTTTTATACATTATTTACTAAATTAATTCTTCTAATATTTCAAAAAAAAATTAAATCATTTAAAAAAGTTATAAAAGTTATAAAAGTTTCAAAGATTGATTTTTATTATTCCGAAATTCAGAAATACATTTACTTTTCATCGAGAAATTCTATTTTACAAGCGATATTGCGATACAGTATTGCAGTTCATTCTATAGCTTTTATTTTATCTAATGTAAACTTAAAATGTTTAATAATAACTGTTAATTATATATTAATTATATGTTAATAACTTGTTAATTAAATCTTATCGAATATTTGTATATATGAACATTTTTCATTGTTTTAAAATTTACAATTCACAGTGTTTTAAATTTTTATAAAATTATATAATCCTATAAAAATATATGTAGGATATTTTATTTAAATCGATATTCGAATATTTATCAAACTATTATGATAATTTTTCAAATAAAAATAATAATTTCACGAGACATGCAATTTGACATTAATTTTATTGTGAATAGACTTTATAGAGAATATGAGAGGATATGAGAACAATTTTGTTTTTTAAAATGAATTTTTTTGATTATAGATGCAATTTGATATTTCCTATATAAAATCTTATTAAGTATTCTTAAATTTTCTTTTGCATATATTGTTAGTATAATATATATCTAGAAAAAGTTTAAAGATATTAAATCAAATGGAAACTCAATATAATTAATTATTTTTCAATATGCGGAATGCCAGAATGCAAATATATTTAATATTTTTATTTACATATTACATATTACATTTACATATTTACATATTTTTATTTACATATTTACATATTTTCGAAAAAAGATAGGGAGATATTCATTCACTTGTTGTTAAAATATATATTAAAATTGTATTATATTAAAATATTATATATAAAATATATATATTTTACAAATAATTATATTTTTTCAACTTTCTTTATGAAGATAATTTTAAATATTAATTAAGAAACCAAACTTCAAATTATTTAAAATATAAAATAGAATAATTTATTATTAATATATCTAATCATTTTTTAAGTAAATATGCTTTATTTTGGTAATAAAATAAAAAATGAAATAAAAAATTTATTTTTGCATTAGTATTATCAATATGTTTTTTTGAATTTCGAAAATCTCTAAATCTTTTTTTTTTCTTATTCTATATTCTTTTCTATATTTGATAAAAAATTACACATACAAATTTTAAATTCTTATCGTGCTATATCAAAAATAAGAATCAATATTTTTGTTGGATAATTGCAAAGCTTCAATATTCAATATTCACTTTATATTTAGGAAAAATCATTTGTGAAAAATCATTTTTCCATTTGTTTTTCAGCTATTGTTGCGGGTTGTAGCGCAGCGGCAATATTTATCTTCGTTTTAATTGCTTTAACATGGTGCAGGTATTACAACAAATAATATTTTTTTAATAAATAAATAATAAATAAATAATAATTAAATTTTTGCAGGCTAAAGCGAGGCGCTAAAGCGGCGGCTGACATAGAATATCCAGCTTATGGTGTAACTGGCCCAAATAAAGAAATATCACCTTCGGGAGACCAAAGACTCGCTCAATCTGCACAAATGTATCATTTCCAACATCAAAAGCAACAAATTATCGCTATGGAAAAGTAAGTCATATAAATAATATTTTGATATAGTAATTCTTATTTTATTTTTTCAGTTTTTAAAATTTTTTTAAAGTAAATAGGAATTCCACAGATATAATATTTATTAAATTTCGGAAAGTGTCGAAACGGTTTTAAGAAATTTTATTTTAATTAGAGTATATTGTTTGGATAATGATTTGTGTAGTCGTGTTTCTGCAACCAGAGATCCAGGCTCAGTATCTGAAGCAGAAAGCGAGGAAGAAAATGAAGAAGGGGACTATACTGTTTACGAATGTCCAGGATTAGCTTCTGTAAGTTATATGTTTATATTTATTTCATAAAACTTGATCAATGCAATTGAAGACGAGGGAAAATTTAATAAGTCAAGTAGATTTAGAATTTAAATTAATATTATATTTTATATTATATATGTTATATATTATTATAATTTATTATTTATTATAATTTATTATAATTTATATCTTTTATAACTTTGATGCATTAAAACAATTTTTTTTAGCCATTAAATCATGTGAAAAATAAAATTCTTATTCTCTCTCTATTTTTCGAAATTTTTATGAAATTCTTCTCTTATTTGTATGAGAGAAAAATATATTTCTAAAATTCTTCTTTCTTTATATCGAAATTTCGAAATTTTTATGAAATTCTTCTCTTATTTGTATGAGAGAAAAATATATTTCTGAAATTCTTCTTTCTTTATATCATATCATATTTGTGAAATTTTTGTCTTATTTTTTTATTTTTGAATTATAAATATATATATATATATATATTTTTTTTTTTTGCAAAGACTGGTGAAATGGAAGTAAAGAATCCATTGTTCCATGATGATCCAACACCAGCAACACCAGCACAAAATAACAAAGAAGAGGACCACATATAGTTTGAATAAATATTAAATATATTTAATTTGAATATTTTTTCTGGTGCTTAGCTCACTGTTAATGTACCATATCGGAAACATTTATCTATATATCGAATGTAAACAACTTTAATATTTATATGACGCGGGAAGTCAAAATAGAAAATTAACTAAAGGTTTGACCATTTTTACGTTTCGTGCAAAAGATATACCATATAAAACGATAAATATTCTATATCGTTACAAACTATCGTGTTTGTTTGAAAACACATATTTTTTAACTCCATGATGTACTATAGTTTGTACTTTCATAGCAAGTACGGTTAGCTATATTGATTGACATTATTTTTCTACTCATCGTTACACTTGCAAAATAGAGTACAGATTGGAGATCATATTATATATACTATAATATCTAATATCACTTTATATACCTGATTCTAATTTTTAAATCTAGAGATTAATATTTATTATCAATACTTGTTTTCAATACTTTTTCTCACTATATATTAATAACCATTGATATTTACAATGGAAAATAGAGTCTTTATGATTTTGAAATGCTGATAAATATCAAAAATAAATTTACATTTTAAATTAAAATTTCAATTCAAATTTATGAACCTATTATTATTATTATTATATATTATTAATAATTTGTTTGAGATTGAATTATATATTTTATGTTGAATTATATATTTTATATAGTTTATGTTGAAATATTATGAATCTATGTTATAAAGTAATAATATAGATACTATATTAAATTTAATATTTTCTTAAAAAAAAAAGTATTTATAAAATTTAAATAATAAAATTAATTTGATATAAAGCGGATTGAGAATCATAATGATATAAATCCAATCATTAGAAAATAGAATGTTGCTATAATTTCACATTATTTTTTTTTAAATCATTTTAATATATAAATAATAGATATAACTTCATTAAACAAAAATAATAATATCAGAGAATAATAATAATAAGAAAGTTTCTTTTCTTAATCTTGTTAGGATTAAATTTTTTAGAAACAAGAAAGATACTCTTTAATAAAATACTCTTCTAATTATTAACAACAAAAGCATATCTTCTTGCAATGTTTTTGTAAAGAATATACTAAAATATGAGTTTTATTTTACCGAATATTTTTATTATGTAATTATTCAATAATTAATTAACTTGAAATTCAAAAATTCATAAAAACTCAAAATTCATAAAGTATCATATATACAATATTGAATATATATATATAAATAAATATCGATTACAAATATAAATTTCTTAAAATGTTTGTGTATTACTTACATCATTGTGATTTGCAATCTGCTATTATATGCATATCTGCTAATTATAATAGAAAAATTCATTTTATGTAATCTATTATATTGATGTATTTATACGAGTAAAATTTTACGTTAAAAAATCAACGTGCACGCACGTATACAAGCAAAATTGATACACAAAAATGATAAAGTAACTTCCATTTTGCATATGCTATTGTTTTTGGCATTACTGCTGTGATTTATATCATCTGAATGAAAATTCTGTATATATATTATATATTTGTTACAAAAATATTGTTCCTTTAATATTAGCTAATTATATATGCGATATATATATAATTTATTGGCTTGATGCAAGAATAATATTTTATTTTTCTATGATATCTATAACTATTAATCTTGGAACAGTTTTAAGATAAAAGAGCCTATATTACCCAACATGAGATATAGAAATGATTATTTATTTTGACAAATTTAAGCACTATATGTAATTAGCGCCGACTATGTAATTTACTCAGAGTTACTATTTACATTGTCGAATATTTGTGGAAAATATTATATTACATAATATATAAAAAGACGAAACAGTAATCTCTAAAGTCTCGTCTATTTAATAATAATCGATCGTAAATCGAGAATTAAAACACAACAGCATGAATTTATTGTTAGCCTTTCAATGCCTTTACAGCACTGTATCGTCGATTATATAAATTTGTCAAATTTTATAGAAAAGGATACTATATGAAAGGACAATCTATGTACAAATAGACTATTGTACATAGTCTAGTGATTTGTAGCATGATTGTATATGTTGTGAACTATAGCATAGGTGCAATGGGAATGTTGCAATTCATGTTCGCGATATGTTTTGTATAGATATATATATATATCGTTATCATTATTATTTTTGTTCTTCCATTAATTAAAAAAAATAGTATAAAATACAAATAAATGATGTATTATTATTTTACTAAATAAATTGTTTATTTTATAAAGAATTTGCATTTTCTAATTTATATGTCAAATTTTGAAGTGAAGTGAAAATAAAATACATTGATTTAAATTAAAATAAAAGATTGAAAAATAAAAATTGTACATATATATATATAATATATGTGATATATAAAATTATATGTGATTAATAAAATTATTAAGTCAAAACAATCATTTTAAAATAACATAAAGAAAAGTAAAGTAGTAGATACTTATTATCGAATAATGATTAAATTTTTACAAAAATATATATATTTTTTATTCATAGTGATATATCTATTTACAAATTTTTTATGTTACATTCATAAAATATGATATGAATATTTATACATAAAACGTTGTTATATTATTTTAGGATTTAATATTCTATGATTATATTCTATGAATAAATATTCATAGACGATAGAGAATATAAAAACATGATTATAAAATATCTGATAGATTAAAATATTATTTTATAAATTATATAAATTTTTATCATGTTTTTATATATTATAATTTTTTATTTTTTTTTTCTATCTTCACTTATATAAATTTTTTGAATTAATTTAATAATTGTATTTTTCGCAAAATTTGTATAAAAATATCTTTTATATAAATGTTTTTTCTATTTTGAAAAAAGTAATTTAAACTTGCATACTAAATTTTTTTCTATTTAAAAATTTCAAAAGAATCAATTAAAAAAAATATTGCTTATAGTGATACATTAATATAATTCTGCATTGTTTTCAATTATTAAATTTCAATTGATGTATATTTAAAAAAATAAATTAATATTTACAATACTAAATTTATATTCTAATTGTTTTAAAACTGTGTGGATATATTTATACAAAAATAAGGTAATGAACTGTATAATCATAATAATTGTATTGTTTATTGATCGTTTTTAAAAGCTTTATTAACTATTCCGTCTTTTTCATTCATTTGAATATTTTCGGTTATTTCTTCATTTTCCGGAGTATTTACATATTTATACAATTTCGCCATCACAGCAAAAATTATCACATCAACAAACATCAATGCCGCAAACAGCAAGAATTCATGGGCCTAAACAACAAAAATAAAAAAATTACATATTAGTCTTAATCTTAGAAAGAATTTTATAAAATAACAAAGTTAAATAATACAATTTTTTAACAAGTTTAATGTTATGGATAGATTAATAATATATGATTCATATTGGCCATGATGTAAAAATGATTGTAATAATCACGATTTTAATTTTGAATTCTTACAAAATAACCTGATTTTTAATTCTTAAATTCAAAAAATAAAACAATTTTATATAATATTAAAATTCTTTTTTTCCTTCTCTTTTTTTTAAGAGTATTTATTTTGTTAAGAATATAAAACTAGCAAATTTTATTAATAATTTTTTAAAACTTAAATTTGAAATTGTTTTAAAGTTTCAAAAAACTTTTGAAATCTAGAATTTTTCTTTTTTTTTTTTTTTAATTTTTATTAATATCTAAAATTTTAATAGCTTTGAAAATCTGATTTTTAAATTCGCTTAAATTTAAATTCGAAATTATATGATGTCTTGAAACTCTTGAAGTCCAAAGAAAAATTTTTTTAATTAATCTATCAATTAGTTCTCTTTTTTTACTGATCTTATAATGAATTTGAAATATATATTTATTGACAAAAATTAAGAAACAAACTCTAATAATTTATTTATACTTTTTTTTATTCTTAATTTTTTATTATTCTTTATTTAATTATTCTTAAGATAAATTAATTGGAATTAAAAATAATAATCCATTAATTAGGTAATAAATTTTTTTTTAATATTTTTGCATAAAGATCAAATAAAGATAAAAAATATAAAAAAATTTGCGAACAATTTGTTTAACTTTTTGTTACTAATATATGTATATTCTTTATTATTATTATTATTTTATTATATATAATTTACATATATAATATAGTCTTTACATATATAATTAGGAATCAATTTTTCGAATTATTTTGATGCTATATTATTGAATTCTATCTATACATCCATGATAATATATATGATTACCATAATTATTATTTACACAAACACATAATATATATAACAAGTGAATTTATCTTCTAAAATTTACTTTCTATGGATTTAAACAGAAATCATTTTTAAAATTTCGTTATAATATATAGGATATTAGTATATTTATACATTTCAAAGACTAAAACAATATATAATATATAAATATTCAATATATAAAATAGATTGAATTTTATTTATTAAATTAAAAATAAAAATAAAGTTTGATAATTTGTTAATTTTAATTTTGTATTAGATAAAGCAAGAAATAATTAATAAATAAATCTCTTATCAACTTTTTTGTTTATTTTAAATTTTTCAAAAGCATTACAAAAATATATTAATATTCCGTATATTTCGTATACCACGAAAACTTATAAAAAAAGATTTTTAATCCGCAAATTCAAAAAATTTTGAAACTTTAGAGATATATATGTGCACATATAAATATATAAGTTATTATATATTAAGTAATTTTTGCTGTTGAAATTCACTCTAAAAATTGATTCATAAAAATTCGGCTATTTTTCGATTTTGTATTACAATTCGCAAATTATAAGAGATAGAAAAAAAAATTTTCAGAAAAAGATTATTTTAAAAAGAATCCTTTGATAAAAGATTTATCAATTATTTATATAATTAAAAAAAATTTTGAGCAAAAAAATTATAATTTTTTTTTAATTCTAATTTTTTTAATTTTTTCATTTGAAATTTTAATAAATAGTTTCAATAATTATAAAATATAATTATAAGCATAAAGAAATATATTTTTTTATTATAAATACAAATTTTGTTGTTTTGTTGTATACAAGTAAGTATTGCTATATTTTGTTCAGTTTGAAAGAATTTCTGTATTTTATTATATGATATGCCATACCAATAAAAAATTTTCATGATATATCATCCGATTTTAATATGTTATATAAATCGAGGAAAAATATATACTTATGAAAGAATCATATTGTGAATTTCATTTTCATTACATCTACGATAAAATAAATGAATCGTTAATTTATTGTTCTTATCAGTAATATTGAAAACATTTTTAATAAAGATTAATGAAAACTTGTTGAGAGTAAAAAAATATATAATTTTTTTAAAAATTATATTTTTTAAAAATTTATTATATATTATTAAATATATAATAATAAATATATATTGATTCTATAATAAAAATAAAAATAGTTCACATAAATGTATTATATCTAATTAGTATTGACATATTTGAAATTGTAAATAATAATTATAATAGTAAATAAGACTCTAATTAATACAAAAGAAATGAAATTATATAAATAAAATGATTATTAAATCGCAAAAGATCATTTTATTTTTAATGTAAATTGATGTTACATTCAAGTTTTTGTTTTTTGTAGTATTATTTAAACTATTTCTGTAGAATATAGATAATGTATATCCATCTATGTGAAGAATTTTTAGAAGTAATAGAGAAAAGAAGAGAAATATATGTATAAAAAAGAGAGATATTGATTTTAAATTATAAAATAAATGCATTTTGGAAGAGGAAATAACTTTCTCTAAAATTTGTGAAACATAAATTTCGAAAAGTTTTATCTTTTATGACATCATATGATAATTGTATAAATGAATCATATATAGTATATAATTATATTACGAAGATTTTTATATATTTGTTATATATAAACTGTTAGATAAGAAGAGATATTGAATAGAGAAGAAAGACAGAAAGAAAAAGTTATTACAAATTTAAATATGTTTATAACAAATTTATCAATATAATTCATATTATTCATAATTTAGTAGTATCGAAGATAGATGTTAAAAAGCAATAAAGTCATAAGTTTGGAAAATTTTAAAATATCCCAATATTAAATTATTTTAAAAATTAATTTTAAGAAAATTCATAGAATAACATTCAGGAAAGGAAAAAAATTTTTTTGTGCAATCATACGACGTAGATATTATACAGTTAAATGAAATTGCTTCGAATTTTATAAAATAATGTGAAACTTCGTATTAAAAATATTGAAACAAAAAATACATTTAATGCTAATGATGGAAAATTTAGAATTACATTCCGATCATTCTTTAATGCACAAGAAAATGTTTTAATTACAAAAGTGTTACAATACAATTTATATTTGTTACTACATATACTACACAGCTATATCATATTTTCTATCAGCTTCTGAAAAACTTGTCTTTTCATTTTTTATTGTTTTGAAAGAAAATCCAAACAACATATATTAAAAAAAATGTATTGAATATAACAAATATTTTTTTATCGGTAAAAAATTATATTATGAAAAATGATATATAAACTATAATATTCAACATACTTTCTTCGATATATATATATTGTTTGAACTTATTTGTGCTTGGCAATATTATTACAGACATAGTTCAACTAGACTACGAGCTCCGTAATTGATTAATGTTTTTTGTTAATAACACGTTAATAAAACCGTAATAAATATTTTTGCAAAGGAAAATGTTGTTTAAAATTATTTCAGAAATATTTAGTTAATAGATGTTGAATAACACATTTTTTGAAAACTCTTTATATATAATCAAATTATATTTCTTTATGATTTCAATTAAAATAAAAATTCGATAATTACATTAAAAATAAAAAATTTTAATAAAAATACGTCAAACAATCATTTCCTTTATTTTCACCTGTTTCATATTAAAAATTATCTTACCAGAAAGTGTTAAAAAAAGGTTGCTCGTTATGTAACATATATATATATAATATATTTTTTATATAATATAAAATTTTTTCAAATTATAAAGAACAAAATAGCAATACAATAAAATTTATATTTATAATAAAAAAAAATATTTACTTTTTTATATTGTTTCATAATTAAAATTTCACAAGAAAAAATGAATAAATTAAAAAAAAAAATAATTTTTTTATTTATAACTTTTTTCTAATTACATGAACAATTGATAAATTTTTATCAAATGATAGTTTTCAACTTTAATTTAAAACTTTTGTCTGAAAAATTTTTTTCCATCTTTTATAATTCGTGAATTACATAAAGTCAAAAAATAATCGAATTTTCATAAATCAATTTTATCTTTTTAAAATGAATTTGGATAATAAAAAATTGCGTACATACATACTACATATACATAATATATTCCTAAAGTTTTAAAATTTTTTGAATTTGCGGATTGAGGATTTTTCCTTGTAAGCGTGAGATTAATCATTATTATTTTGATTATTATAATTTTGATTGTTTAAAAATTGTTTTATACTTTATTTTTATAAAATTTATTATAAATAAATATTAATTATAATTATATAATATTATTTTATTCATTGTATAAATAGATGATAAATAACAATTGCATATCATTGATACGTTATTACGAACTAAATGCTAAAGTTTTTTGTCTTAATAATTCGAAAACTAAAATTGATTGTCTATGATGTGTAAAAGAAAAAAATTATTCAAAATGATATTTTTTACAATATATTTCAAAATCGATGAAAGCTAATCAAGACAAATTCGTCTTATTTTTTTTCCTTTTTCGTATTCGTATTTAATTTCAAACTTTTTGAGTTTTACCTCTATGCAAAAATTTAGTTTCAAGTATATATATGAGGTGACCAAAAATTTAATGAATGATTTTTTAAATCATAATAAAATAAAAAATCAAGAATAAAAAAACTTGTTTTTTCGATTTATTTATTGATAATTTATTTCAAAATCAATGGATAATAGGGTCAATTCATTCATTTCGTCAGTTTTTCTTTTCTATAACTTATGTAAGATAAAGAATTGTATAAAATATTATTCACGTGTTATTGAGTTTAAGAATTATTTATATTAAGTAGCTCTTTATAATATTATTGATATTATTTCCATCAATTTTCAATTGTTAATAATTAAAAAACAAAGTCGAATGACTTTATTTTTGATTTTTGTCTTCTTTTAATCTTTAATTTTTGGATTAACCGAAATGTTAAAAATGTAATCGAATATTTTGTATGTTTCTATCAAAAGTTTATATACATCTATTTATATAGAGATTGTTATCAGTGTTGAATTTACACTATTATTCACGAATTCATGAATAATATGAATAGTTCTTTTGCGAGTATCAAATAACATAGAACAAAATATAAACTATAAATACTAAATAAGATATCTTTTGAGTAAAATTTTGGTAAAATTTGTAAATTGTTTGCAAACTGTTCGCGAATATTAACATAGATTTAATATTAGCTATTTAAAAATAAAATTAATCCACTTTTTTTCACTTTTATACTTACTTGTCGATTAAAGATGGAAACTTCAGCAACAATGACTACAATGAGATTACCAAAAGCTACTGTTAATAGCCAGCAAGCTTGTAGAAGAGATTTCATGCTGCTAGGTGCTTGTGTGAATGCAAATTCTAATCCAGTCACAGAGAACATGACTTCACTCATCGTAATAATAACATACTGAGGAATCAACCATAATATATGTATTGAATTTGGATTAGTCACTGTTACGACTGCAGCATTCATTTCATTTTCAATAATAGACCCTAATATTGTATAAACTCCGCCAAGTTTAAAGGAAACATTGCTTTGTACTTTTTTACCATCTAAATGAATGTCATATGTGTTAGGCTTGATGGAATTTAATTCCTTATTTTTGTCAAACGTGCTATTCATTATTAATTTAAGAAAAGATGTACCATCCTTCATCAATTCTAAGGAAACAGATTTCAATGTATTTACAAAGATGAGACCACGCACTAAAGGATCACCTGTTCTTGATTTATCTATTGAATCTTTATAATGATCAGAAAAACCTTCTGGTGTGATAATCCAAGAATTTGCTTCAGCTTCAAATACAAAGATGTTTCCTAAAAATACATAAAATTTCATTAAAACTTATAGACGATGAAATTTGGAACTCTCATTTAGAGCTTTACCATTGGATATACATAAATAAAAATAAATAATTTTTCTATCAAAATTATATATCATCAACAGATTTTTAATAAAAATAATATTAAAATGATTGAATACATTTAAAAAGAAAATACATTTTAAAAAATAATTAGAAATATAATATAGATAAAATCGAATATTATATTTTTAACAAAAAAGAAATTTGACATTTAGAATCTAATTTAATTTAATTTAAATTCACTAATTTTTATTTCGATTGGCCAATCGAAATGCAGACAGACTTCGATCTAAATGTCAAATTTCAGCTTCATATATTTATTCCAAGATTTTATTAATAAAAAGCTATCATTTTTTTATTTTATTTTTGTATATTATATTTCTGTGTAATCACGATCTCTATTTGACAATTTCTATATTAGTTTTCTATTCATCCATCTATTTATTCATTAATCAAAAAATTAACTATTAATCTTCAAAATAAATAAGGATTAGGATAAATTAATGTAGATGTTTTTTAGAATGTAAATGCAGAGAAAGAAGTTGAGTTCTGTTTCATAAATTTTTTCATTTGTCAAAAATCACACATGTTTTATTTATAATATATACCAAAAGTTCTTTATTAATATTTGAGAAACTAATAAATATCTAATATAAAATAAATATAAACTTTATATTATATAAATAAAGTTTTATATTTTATAAAATTTTATATTTTATATTCATTTTATGCTTCTATCATCCTTTTTGAATTTTGCTTTGATCAACCGTAGAAATCATTCGAAATTTTATCCGTAAAAAATCAGATGATAAAAAAAATTTTGAGAAATTTTATGAAATTAAAAAATTAGAAAATATATTTTTTTTCTTTCTTGAAAAAATTTTGATTCACAAATAAACATTTTTAATTTTTCGAAAATATTAATAAAGAACTTT
>NW_006264106.1:57342-63374 GCF_000469605.1 Apis dorsata
TAAAAATAGGATATCTATTATAAAATATATAATCTATTACACCTATTATAAATAATTATATTACATAATTATAAATAATATATATATATATAAAATTTTTTTGATTATTTAAAGAAATATTTAAAAAAATAGACGTGATCGTAACGATAATTTTTGAAAATTATAATATAAATAATATAAAAATCAATATTTTAAAGAATTTTTTCCTATATTCATGCAAAAAATGATTATTATTATTACAATAAATTTTATATATATATACATCAGTATGAAAGCATTAATTATCAATTGTTTAAATAAACACATATTTGATAGATATTTGCATTTTGTTATATAAATGCTTTTTGGCTTAATAAAAACTATTACATAAGTGACTTTCAAAAATATTTAAAAATGAATGAAAATGAAATAACTTGAAATCGGATCAAAAAGTTTGAATTTTTGGTAACTATTTGAAATAAGGTTCTTACCGTTTTTAATAATTTTTGCATATATTTTAGAGAACAAAATTTTGAACTACTTTTCCTTTGTATATTATCCCTGTTCGATATATTTGCAAAAAAAAGATTGCTACTATTATATAGAATTTCTTTTATATATCTGTGATTGTGTATGTAAATATACAACCATCATCTATTATTTCTTTAAATATTTATTATCTGTTATTTTTATAAATACATCATAAAAAACGGCAAAAATATATGACATTAGAAAGTAAAAATGTAGAAAGTAAAAATATATAAAGTAGAAAAATTATTTATGATAAGTATAAAATATTTTAAATTTAATAAAAATAAAATATAAAATCTTTCATTGAAATTACATGATCAAAGTTATAATAATCATCTTGATTTCTACCGTAATTTCGGTTGCGCAAAAGTTGTATTTATATTTTATTTTTGCATATTTTTAGATTCATGGAATGCTCAAGTATTAGTTTTGAGAGATTTTAAAACATTTTAATCTATAAGAAAGATTTTTAGTAATCCATTATACATCTTAATTGCTTGCTGCCATCATTTAATAATTTTATTAAATTAACAGAGAATAATTGTCATATGCATATGTAGCTGCGGATATATATATATACAAAAAAAATTTTATAAAATAATAAGTAACTTTTTTTTGCAAATATCTTAAAAACTATGTTGAATGATAACATGTAAAGAAAAAAGTTGTTTTTTATGTTGATTTTTACAACATATTTAAAAATCATTAAAAATCGATATACCCTATTTTGAATAATTACTAAAAAAAAGTCGTTTGATTCATTTTTAAAAAAAATTATTCAGTTTTAAAAAACGTTAACATTTTCAGAAATTCGAGAAATTGTAGAAATAGAATAACAGTACGATTTGCCAGAGGATTAAGTGACATTCAATTAGCAGTTAATAGTTGTAGCTGTAACAATCGTGCACAATTTATGTCTACTGCCTCGTTTTCTTAGATATACTATTTATTTATAACTTGAACATTCCGCGGATCTGAAGCAAAATAAATTATAAAACAATTTTTGAATAAGCGAAATTGCAATGATAGCAATATGAATCTTACATTTAATATTAATATCTACTCTTGTGATTTCTGTTATTATAATTTTGATATAATTTTGATATAATTTAAACTCTCTTCTCGTTCTCTGATTGTTTTATATTACATTATTTTTCGTATTCCACAAATTCAATAAAATATTCAAGCCTGTTATTACTTGAAATATTTCAAATATCAGAATTCATAAGAAAATTGCTTTTTAAATGGTTCTGCCGTTATACATTTTGAATATCGGTTGTCGCGATATGTTTATAGAAACTGTAGATAAGCGATTGCATACTGATATAAGTATGTTATTACAAATCATATGTATGTGTACTTAATGTATACTTATGAAACTTAATATAGTAACATTTTTTTTGCAAATATTTCAAAAATCTTAGGCCAAGATCATATATATAAATATAAAAATATCATATAAATATATAGATCATATAAATAGAAAAAACTTAATCAAAATGTTGATTTGTACAACATATTCAACATATTCAAAAACATTTTCAAAGATGATGTCTATTTTTTAAATGTCTAAATAATGTAATTATTTTCTAAATTTTTTAAATTGATAAATTATAAAAATTTAATTAGCTTACAATAACTATATTGTGAAGTTAAGTCAATATAAACATTATATTATATTTAAATTTGTGTTTATATTAATGATTACGTATATATACCCGTTTAATCAATACATTCAATTTTAAGAACTTAGAATCTGCTGCCGAAGATTAAATAAGATAAAAAGATAAAGATTATTTCAAATAATTTTGGAATTCTTAAATAATTTTTTGTAAAATTATTGATAAACATACCTTTTATTTCACTTTGAGATATGTTCGTAATTCCAGCTTCATTGCATGTCGTGAAATTTACTAGATAATTAAAATTTTTTTGGCCATTTGCTTTGATATATTTATTCTCCCACATATTCATACTTTTGATGATAAATGACAATTCTTGCGATAATTCGTTCTCATCTTGTAATTTCCCTTCTATGGAACAATTTAAAGTATTGAAAATACGTAATTGTGCAAAATTTTTCGAAGGCAAAACTGGATACGTTGACTGAAAAATAAAAAAAATTTATTTATTTAATATGTATTGAAAATATTCCTTATGAAATTATCTTGATACAATTAAAAGAATTTTTTTTTTTGTATCTAATAATTTATATATCGCGTATATTTTCAATTTAATCACGTACCTCGAGTTGAAATTCAACGATAGCTGCAACAACGAAAGACAAAGCAGCTAAAAAGCCACCGATTGCCATTATTCTTAATGGAGTTCGAAAGCCAAATTTCATCATGATCGGATAAAGACAAGTCTCAAACAAAGGTATGAACGCAAGAACCAAGAAAGGATTGAACACTTGCATTTGATCTGGTTGAAGTAGGAAATTTCCAATTTCACCATTCATTCTGGTTGCTTGAAACGTCCATCGAGATCCTTGCTGATCGAAAAGTGCCCAAAAAATCGGTATCGGAATAAATAATATCATTACCTGTAGAGCTGCCTTTATATCATTTATCAACAATTTGTCATACTTATCATCTGCATAGTCGAGCCAAAAATCTTTTTTAACATTTTTTGATGTTATCTTTTTATAAATAGCATGCTAAAATTTCAAATACGATTCATAAATAATTTTTACTATTATGATATTAAAATCTAATTTAATTAAAAAAAAACTAGATAATATGTTTCTATTGACAAAAATGTCTTACTTTTGTTTTAACTACACAAATACATTAAAATAAATGACAATAACATATTCGAATATTTTTCGATCATTTATAAATATGACAAAACAATAAATATGATTATTAATCTTTCCAAATAAATAAATATTATAATAATTTGATTTTTAATTTTTTTTAAAAATTTTATATAATCTTATTGATATATTACATAATCTTATTCATAAATAATCATTCTAAATTTTTAAATCATATAAATTTTTTATTAATATTTTATTTTCAAAAATATTATATATTGTTATAAATTATCATATATTTGTTTTCTTAATTTTTATCTGATATTGCTATATTTAAAAAAAAATTATACTTATACATTGTACATGATTATGAATCTTGTATTTTTTACAATTCTTATAGTCGAAAAACCAAAAAATAAATTTTTAATAAAATATAATATGATAATTTATTTTTTATTTAAAATTTTATATATTATTTTAAAAAATATAATCATCATAAACAATATTTATAAGAAAGAAAATGAATACTTAATATGATTTCAAGAAAAAAAAGTTACTAATACTTTTTTAAAAGAAATGAAAAGTAATTAATAGAACGTTATCCGAAGATTTTATTTATATCGTGACTAATAAAAAAAAATTGATGTTAAAATTAAGAAATAAATTAAATTACATATTTAAAAAGAATTGAAAATGTATTTTGCGATAGAATATAATTAATAATAGTTAATTGAATATAAAACATTCTAAGCCGTTTTATACAACAAATAATATTATATATAATAGTAATTATAATTAATGAAACATAATCAGATAAGATGATTGTTACATTTTACATACGAATATGTATCATGATATGATGCATTAAAAAGAAAAAAAAAAAGAGCGCAAGAGACAAACAAATTATATTGTGCAAGATATTATTTAATTTGTAACATTATAAATGATAGAACTTAATTGATCAATGTTATCAATTAATTGATTAATTAATTTTCAGATAAATCATAATTTTGACATTTCTGTAAATGTCAATTTGCAAAGCTTCTTTACAAGCATCATATTTTGTTATATTAAAATATAACAAAAATTTAGAATAAATCATTTATCAATCTATTATGTTAATTTTATTATTTTGTATTAATTTTACCATGATTTCGAGATTACAAAATGTAAGTGAAATTTTAATATACGTTTAATATGTATATAAATACGTTACTAATTTGTGAATATTAAAGATAAATAATTTGAAATATTTTATAAATTTCTAAAATCTATTATGAAAAAAAATTGCTTACAATATTAACAATTAATACAGCAAAAATAAAAGAAAAAAAGATGCACATAATTTCATATATAAAATATAATTACAATATAATCATTTTAATTACAATATAAATGTACAAATTATTGCAAGATTATTGTAAATTTTAACATTTAAATATATTTTTTACTAACTTAATTTAATTTAATCTAGAATAATTGTTCTTATGCTGATTTTTATAATGTAATTAGATTAAAATAAAATTTTATATCTAATTTTATATCTTTTATTTATTTTTTTAATTTAAAAATAAATTAAAATATTATTAAGAATTTAAAATATAAAGGGCTTATTAGTTTTCCTAATAATAAATAATATTATTACTTTTTTATTTGTTATCCTTTGCTATCCTTATGCTATAATTTTTTATTCATTTAAAATAAACTGGATTTGTTTTAAGTATTGCACTTATTCTTGCACTATTATTTATTAAATATATTATATTATATTATTTGATTTATGTCAACACTATTTTCAAATTAATTATTTTAAAAAATCATTTATTCAAAAGATATTTCAATTAGTTTGGATAATCAATATTTCACAATATTGAAAAATGTTTTATTGATTTCTTTTTAAAGGTAAATCACGTTATCTAGTTTTTTCTTAATCAATTATATGATTTTGTATAGTTGAACTTACCGATATACATTTGGAAACATTTAACACAACATTGCCTGTAGGTTTTACTATTTTGTACGAAGGTTTACCGAAGATGAATAATACTGAAGAAAAAATCAGGATAATTAAATTAGTTCGTTATTTTAAAAAAATTTTCGAATAAAAGAACTTACTGATTGATAAAATCATAAGTACGGCTGGCACAAAAAATGCTAAAGAATAACAAGTATTTTCACCAAAACATGCGATATCATTACGTATTATGGGCATCAAGAAGCTTGAGATCAACGATCCAGAATTGATGGAAAAGTAAAACAAGGAGAAAAATGTGGACAAATATCGTTCCTGTTGCGGTAGTACGAATTGATCACCACCGAATGCAGCCACACAAGGTTTTATACCGCCTGTGCCAATGGCTATAAGGAGTAGACTAAGTAATGAACATTCTCTGCAAAGTTATAGATTAACTTACGTTTAATAAACATAATTAAAAGTCAATTCAAATTTGAAAATGATCATTATATATTTTTTATTTTTATTTACACGTTATATCCTATAATATAAATTAAATTAATAATATAAAATAAATTGAACAATATTAATTTATTAATTGTTATTAACTTATTAAATAATAAATTAAATTAATAATATAAAATAAATTGAACAATATTAACTTATTACTTAATGAATTTATTATTTAATAATATTATTATTATAATATTATTTAATAATTTATTACAATGAAATTTTGTTTATTCAAAAGAAGTTTTTATGTTTGATTAACTGAACAATAGTTAGAGTATAATATAACTAAAAATAATT
>NW_006264106.1:63918-65189 GCF_000469605.1 Apis dorsata
AAAAAATGAAAATTCCAATGATGTTCTATAATTCTTATTATTAATGTTTTTGTATAATTAACTTCTTTTTTGTTTCTATTCCAACAGAAAATTTCAAAGAAAATTTTTAAAAATTTATTCTATTTTATTTTGATTATACAATGAAATTTATATGTGATTATATGATATATATGATATATATATGATATATTTCTGTATTTGATATTTATATTTAGTCATAAATTATTATAAATTTATATTATTAATTAATACTTAAGGCAATTTTATACTTATTTTTTTCGAAAATTGCATTGTATCGTATTATTATCCGAATTTCTACTCAATTTCTTCTTCAATTTCGTTTATAATTAGAAAAAATAAAAAATTTATAAGATTTTTAATATTTATATTTATATAGCACATTTCATATATAATTTTTTAAAATTATTCATTTGATTTTTCATTTATAATTATTCTAATGTAGATTAAAAATATTCTTTCCTCCATAATGAACAATAAATGGAATTTTGTAATGATTTTTAATTGTTCTGTTATGCTGAATAATAATGATCATTTAAATCTTAACTTTAAAATTCAAATTTTTCATGACTATGAAGAATTGAATTATTCTAAATATAAGAGAATTCTTAATTCTAATATAGAATTCTTGATAAAATCTTGATAAGTTTTAAAGTTCAGAATTTGTATCAGAAATCTGAATAGCTTTAGAAGTTTTGATTAAAATCTTTATTTTATAAAAAATTTTATCTTTATTTTATAAATAATAATAAAAATTCTAAAGTTTCAAATTCTATTTCAAATTGATTTGAATTTTTTATTATATAGCGTGTTAATATATTTATATAATATTATACTTTTGGAAAATCGATTTTAAAGGCATAAAACAAATACAAAATTTAATATATAAAAATATCGATAAAAAATTAATATTTAAATGAAGTAAAATGAACATAGTATGGAATATTTCCGTCATACTGTAAATTTAAATTATTTGTAACTTAATAAATAAATCTTAACCAATATATTAGTATTTTGTGTTTTAGTCTGTAAAATCGACTTTTCAAATATTTTCTTACAAATATATTAATATTTAATATTAAGTGAAGTTTTTCAAATCTTTCTTACGGATAAGATTCTTATCTAAGATTTTTTCATATAAATTAAAAAAAATAATAAGTAATTATTGTTATAATAAATATTTTTAAATATTATTTTCTACAAACTAATATTATTTTTTATAAAATACTTATAATTTATAAAAAAATTTTTTA